>NW_027331921.1:3498035-3717701 GCF_048418815.1 Hemitrygon akajei | reverse complement strand
AAATAAACCTTCCCCATTGCTCAATACCCAATCTAGAATGGCCTACCCTCCAGTTGGTACCCCGACATGTTGGTTCAGAAAATCATCCCGCATACAATCCAAGAAATCCTCTTACTCAGCACCCTTACCAATTTGTTTCAACAAATCTACATGTAGATTGAAGTCACACATTATAACTACTGTTTTAAGAATTCTTATAATGCAATCAAGAATCAAACGGTTAAGCATGGTATAAATAGTGTCCTGACCTTCAGAATGTTCGTTGGAAAGGTGAATTAGCTAAAATGCCGGATCTACGTTGTTAGTGACAGTTTTGGTCCTCTGGAAGATAAGAAAGCTAATGCATTTAGAGAGTCAAAATAAATGGTGGAAGACCCTAAATATTTTTTTCTTCTGTATTTACTCAACAGACAGGTCAGTTTTCGGAGGATCTGTTGTATTTCATGTGACAGTCCGTGAGGGTCTAAACGGGGATGTGTGGCATTGGTAATCAGGGAGATTTTAATGGCAGTGCTCCATCAGGACAGACTGAAAAGCTCTTCTGGTGTGGTGAAATGGGTGCAAGTGAGAAATAAGAAAGGTGTGACCATTTTAATGGGGCTAAGTTACTGACGACACAAAATTCCAAGAGACTTGGAGGAATAGATTTGTCAAGAGGTCAAATATTTTACAAACATAACGTTTTTATAGTAGGGGGTTTCAACTTTCAATATATTCACTCGGAGTCCCCTACCGAAACAGGACTAGATGAGATTGTGTTTGCAAATGTGTTGAAAATGGTTTACCTCATCACAATTTGTAAATCCCGATTAGAGTGCCGATCTGCTATTAGAGAAAGAGACTGCAAAATGACAGAATTTTGTGTAGGGGAACACTTTGCACCCACTGGCCACAGTGCCATTCCTTTGAATGTTCTCATGCAGAAAGATCGATGAGGAACCGGCCGATGAGAGAAATCCATGGTGAAGGCCAAAGGAGGCAATTACTGCAACTCCAGAAATCAAAGATCAAATACAAACATGACAACAGCGATCCCTCGAACTTCCGGTAATTGTTCCCACTTTACAGTTACCACTTCCCCCTCTCCTCAATTCTGTGACCCTGAACATCACATACCCCTGGGGTCCACCCACATCCCCACGTTCCATGCTCTTCAGCCCTCTCCTATCAGATAGCCCCTTCTGCAGCACTTCAACACTTACTTCTAGCAACTTCCATCTCTTGAATACACCTTTCCCCATCTCCTTGTGTTCCCTATCACCCACCGCTTTGCACATCTTGTACCCCTCTCTCATTGTCTTGCAGTAACCTTTGATATTATTTGTTCCAGTCTTGATGACGGATCTTAGCCCGAACCCTCAGCTGCTTACTGCTTGGCAAAGATCCTGCCTGGGCATGATGAGCTGCGCCATCATTTTATGCAGAAAAACATTTCTGATCCGTGGGTTGAGATTCTAAGTTGGAGAAGTTCCAATTTTAATGTTATCGATACATAGAAAGCCTTCAGCACAATACAGGCCCTTCGGCCCACAAAGCTGTGCCAAGCCTTAGAACTACATAGGCTTTTCCCATAGCCCTCTAACTTTCTTAGATCCAAGTAGTTTCTTAAAATCACCTATCTTTTCCGGCTCCAACATTATCACCTGCAGGTCATTCCACGCACTCAACAGTATCTGATGAAAATACTTTCTACTGACATGTCCTCTGTATACGCTAATGCTGCGATCATATTTGTCCTACCAAAATGAACCAACTCAGACTTATCTGGCTTGAATTCAATCTGCCATGTCTCAGCCCAGTTCTGCATACTATCAACGGCCCGTTGTAACCCCTGACAGTCCTCCGTATTCTCCACAACAGACCCCACCATTGTGTTATCAGCAAATTTCCTAACCCATCCCTCCACTTCCTCATCCACGTCATTAACAGAATCCATTAAAAAAAAGCAGCGGTCGCAGAACCGTACCTGAGGCGCACCACACGGCACAGACCTCCTCCATTCAGAATATGACCCTTCTAGAGCCACTCTTTGCCTTCTCTGATCAAGCCAGTAATCCAGTTCTGGATAGACAAATCACTATCCCCTTGGTTCAGATACCTCCTTACTTTCTCAATAAGCCTTGCATGGACATACCAAATGGCTTGCTGAAAACCATATGCACTACCTCTACCGCTCTACCTTCATCAATATGTTTAGTCGCATCTCAAATTTGCAATCAGGCTCGAAAGGCACAACCTGCCTTTGACAAAGCCATCCAGACTATTCCTAATAATTTTATGCCTCTGCAAATGTTCATAAATCCTGCATCTCGGGATGTTCTCCATCAACTTACTAATCACTGAAGGAAGACAGACTGGCCTATAACTTCCTGTGCTCTCCCTACTACCTTTCCTGAATAAGGGAACATCAGAAAAAATTACACTGGTGAATCTAACATCGGTTGTGGGAATGTTATTGTAAGATATTCTAAGTGAGAGGACATAAAGCATTTGCATAGTCATGTCATGATTATAGATGGTCAAATGTAAGGAATTTGTCAATGAACTTACCAGGAAAGTGAATGAAGGCAAGGTTGCGCTCGTTGTGTACATTGACCAGCAAATTCTTTCACAATATCCCCTGGGAGGCTGCTCCGGATGATTCAGTCACTCAGTATTCAGGATGAGGTAGCTAATTAGATTTGAAATAATTCTAATTAGATTAGAATTTCATAAGCAAAACTTTAGGCGATAATTCCCCACAGCCTAGCAAGGTGTATTCACGGAGACTGCACGATGCAAGTTCAGAAATTGTCAGGGCCCTAGCAAAGATAATTAGATCATCCCTAGGGACAGGAAAGCTACCAGAGTTTCGGAGAGTACCTAATGTTGCCGCACTATTTAAAAATGCCTCTAAACATGAACCAGGGAATTGTACAGCAGTAGACTGACAACAGTTGTGGGAAAGTTATTGGAAGAAATCCTAAGTGACCGGACGTAATGTATTTGCATAGACATGTAATTATGAAGGACTGGTCACTGATTATGGAAGGAATTTTTCTCTGAACTTACCAGGAAAGTGAATGAAGGCGAAGTTGTGGCTGTTGTCTGCATGGATCTCAGTAAGGCTTTTCACAAAGTCCCCTGGGAGGCTGCACGTGTAGATTCAGTCACTCAGTATTCAGAATGGAGTAGTTAATTAGATTAGTCATCGGTTTCTGAGAGAATTAAGAATGCGTTAGTAATTGATTGCCCTCGGACTGGAAGCCCGTGTCTACTGGAGTGCCACAGGAATAAGTGCTAGGTCTATTGACCATTTATCAATGGAGCTCGGTTAGGAAATTCACTACACAACTTGTAATTAATTGAAGCTCGCTTATTGCCTCTGCAGAAACAACAACGTAACTCTGTTGAAACCGGGCCAACAGCTTAGAACTTGAATACTACTATCCCCACGTACCAATACGCTGTGAGACAACTTGTCTAGTTTACAACACCGAAATAGGGATGTACATCTGTCAGAAAAAAACATAGAAAACCTACAGAACAATACAGACCTTGGGACCACAAACGCTCTGCCGAACATGTACTTCCTTTAAAGATTACCAAGTGTTACGTACCCGTGACACGTAACAGTGGTACCCTTGTCACGTGACTGGGGTTGAAGTTATACTGGACTTGAGGTAATGGTCTTGTGATGGTGGAGTGACGTCATTTTCCCGCCAGTAGAGGTCATGTGACAGGTTTTTTTTACAGGGTATAAAAGGAAGACCCACCCTGTGGGGAGGGGCAGTTCGTGGCTGAATTTGCCAAGTTGAATTCATGCCACTGCGTGATTTAATGTGATGACGCAGTTTAGTTGAAAGATGAAGTTTTATCTAATGCCAAAAGTTTAAAAGGTCATTGCCAGCAGTTTCTTTACAATACTGCTAGTGGAAAGTGAAGATAGGAGTTCGGGAGTTAAAGATCGAGGAGAATCGATTTCGACGGTGAATCAGGTTCGACCTTATTTGATCCTTATTCGAAAGGAATTCGTTGACTGTTCTCGTGTTAATCTCTGCGGGATTGCAGAAGATTGAGGACAGTGTGATAAAGGAGAGGTCAGTGCCTTTAAGCCGTTACGTTTCATAAAATTCTTCGTGGGAAGAGTTCGACTTTGGAAATTGAAGAAAAACGACGTGGAAGAGAATTTAAAACGCCTTAAAAAGTCTCTCCTTTTAAATGGCCTGTGAGCATTTTGAAATTTTGGCAATTCCACTTTCAAGAACTGTTTTTGCAACATCGCTTTAAGAACTGTTTGAGCTGCATCACTTTAAGAACTGTTTAAGCTGCCGCACAGCAGCTGATTTCCGGTTACGTTAGTATTTGTTTACTTTTGAGGGGTTTGTTTTCAGTATTTAATAAAGTGCTATTTGTTATAAAAACCCTTGCCTGACTCACATATATTTATTGTTGCCTGAATACGTAACACAAGTGATACCCTTAGCCCTCTATTTCTCTAAGCTCCATGTACCTATCTAGGAGTCCCTTAATGACTCTAACGATGTGGATCAGATGATGGATGAGCTTCTGTAAACAGACCTCCTTGAGTCAGATGCTGAAGAGCAGGACCTCCCCGGATTGTGATCTCGGGAATTATCTTTGTGCCCCGAAGTAATGAGTGAAGAATTAGGAAGATTATTCAGTTTCTACTTGGCTGAGCAGTTAGTATGGATTGAGGGAATAAGGCTCTTTGAATCATTGGGTAGGTGGTAATTTTACAGAGAGACAGTTTGAACCTTCCCAGAAAGGGGTTTCACCTTTCCATATATTCACTCGGAGTCCCCTACCGAAACCGGACTAGATGAGATTGTGTTTGCAAATGTGTTGAAAAAGGTTTACCTCATCACAATTTGTAAATCCCGATTAGAGTGCCGATCTGCTATTAGGGAAAGAGACTGCAAAATGACAGAATATTGTGTAGGGGAACACTTTGCACCCACTGGCCACAGTGCCATTCCTTTGATTGTTCTCATGCAGAAAGATCGATGAGAAACCGGCCGATGAGGGAAATCCATGGTGAAGGCCAAAGGAGGCAATTACTGCAACACCAGAAATCAAAGATCAAATACAAACATGACAACAGCGATCCCTCGAACTTCCGGTAATTGTTCCCACTTTACAGTACCACTTCCCCCTCTCATCAATTCTGTGACCCTGCCCATCACATACCCCAGGGGTCCACCCACTTCCCCATGTTCCATGCTCTTCAGCCCTGTGCTATCAGATAGCCCCTTCTGCAGCACTTCAACACTTACTTCTAGCAACTTCCATCTCTTGAATTCTCATTTCTCCATCTCCTGATTTTACCTATCACCCACCGCTTTGTACATCTTGTACCCCTCTCCCATTGTCTTGCTGTAACTTTTGATATTATTTTGTTCCAGTCTTGATGACGGATCTTGGCCCGAACCCTCAGCTGCTGGCTACTTGGCAAAGATCCTGCCTGGGCATGCTGAGCTGAGCCAGCATTTTATACAGAAAAACATTTCTGATCCGTGGGTTGAGATTCAAAGTTGGAGAAGTTCCAATTTTAATGTTATCGAAACATAGAAAACCTTCAGCACAATACTGGCCCTTCGGTCCACAAAATTGTGCCAAGCGTGTACCCACCTTAGAACTACATAGGCGTTTTCCATAGCCCTCTAAATTTCTTAGATCCATGCAGGATCTTCGGCGCTTCCATGAGGAATAAATAGTTTTTCTCTGATTGTCTTGCTCGAACTTTTGATCTTATTTTTCCAGTCATGCTGATTGTTCTTGCACGAAACTGCAGCTGCTTACTACTTTACATAGATCCTGACCCGTCCTGCTGTGCGGCTCCAGCATTTCATGCAAAAAATATAACCGGTCTTGTTAGTGGGTTGAGATTCTAATTTGGAGAGAGGCCAATTTTAATATGACAGAAACATAGAAAACATTCAGCACAATACAGATCCTTCGGCCCACAAATCTGTGTCAAACATGTCCCTAATTTAGAACTGGCAAAAAAAAAGCCCAAATAACTAAAAGTCGAGAGAGAAGCAGTAAGTTAAACCCAAGATGGAGCCACAGAAAACAAGTCACTACTGAGCGCAGGTGCAGTGATACTGTAATGCCCACTAAACACTGTCAATTTAACCAATGCAATCCCAAACATACGGACACCAGGTAATGATGTTTAAAAATATAATTACCCTCAGAATTACATGCCTCTCATTATCCTGGTTCACGGGAAAAAACACAAGCCTGGTCCGTTCAGCCCTGTCTGGGCCACCTTGGGAAGATCTCTAATGAAAAAGACACGAAACAGTCAATGATCCGGGGAGGCATTACTGATGATGTGTCACACTGCACACCCGGTTCATTGAACCAACTGGTGTCGGACCACGTTAATGAAAGGCAAGTGCCAGATTAACCTGGCTTCACCATACGAGCGTATCCGCCATAGCACCTCATACCTCACAACCTAAAACTCCGCAGCCTTACCTCCCCCAGCCACGCATACGCATCCAGCAGCCCAACTGCCCTGTGAAGTTTGGCCAGGTGGATTCAGAATTGGCTTGTCTGCAGAAGGCAGAGGGTCGTGATGGAGGGAACATATTCAGATTGGTGGGTTGTGACTAGTGGTGTCCCACAAGGATCTGTTCTAGGACCTCTACGTTTTGTGCTTTTTATTAACGACCTGGATGTGAGGGTAGAAGATAGATAGATAGATAGATAGATAGATAGATAGATAGATAGATAGATAGATAGATAGATAGATAGATAGATAGATAGATAGATAGATAGATAGATAGATAGATAGATAGATAGATAGTTAGATAGATAGATAGATACTTTATTCATCCCCATGGTGAAATTCAACTTTTTTCCAATGTCCCATACACTTGTTGTAGCAAAACTAATTACATACAATACTTAACTCAGTAAAAAAAATATAATATGCATCTAAATCACTATCTCAAAAAGCATTAATAATAGCTTTATAAATAAAAAAGTGTGGGTTGGCAAGTTTGCAGAGGACATAAACGTTGATGTTGTTGTAGATAGTGTAGAGGATGGTCGATGATTGCAGAGAGACATTAATAGGACGACGAAGTGGGCTGAGAAATGGCAGATGGAGTTCAACCCGGAGAAGTGTGAGGTGGTACACTTTGGAAGGACAAACTCCAAGGCAGATAACAAAGTAAATGGCAACATACTTGGTAGTGTGGAGGAGTCGAGAGACCTGGGGGTACATGTCCATAAATCCCTGAAAGTTGCCTCACAGGTAGATAGAGTAGTTAAGAAAGTTTATGGGGTATTAGCTTTCAGAAGTCAAGGGATAGAGTTCAAGAGACAAGATGTAATGATGCAGATCTTTAACCTCTTGTTAGGCCACCACTTGGAGTACTGTGTCCAGTTCTGGTCGTCTCACTATAGGAAGGATGTGGAAGCATTCGAAAGGATACAGAGGAGAATTCCCAAGATGCAGCCTGGTTTAGAGAATATAGAATATGATCAGAGATTAAGGGAGCTAGTGCTTTACTCTTTGGAGAGAAGGAGGATGAGAGGAGACATGATAGAGGAGTACAAGATATCTCGAGGAATAGACAAAGTTGACAGCCAGCGCCTCTTCCCCAGGGCACCACTGCTCAGTTCAAGAGGACATGGCTTTAAGGTAAGGGGAGGGAAGTTCAAGGGGGATATTAGAGGAACCTTTTCACTCAGAGAGTGGTTGGGTGCGTGGAATGCACTGCCTGAGTCAGTGGTGGAGGTAGATACACTAGTGAAATTTAAGAGACTACTAGACAGGTATACGGAGGAGATTTAGGTGTGGGGTTATATGGGAGGCAGGGTTTCAGCGTCGGAACAACATTGAGGGTCGAAGGGCCTGTAAAGTGCTGTACTATTCTATGTTACATGTTTTATGTACGCATGTCAGGATAAGGTAATTTGCGAAGATAAACAACAATGATAATAATTTGTGTACGCTCCTGAATTCCATAATGGGGTTAAAACATAATAAAAAAAAAGAAAAACGGGGAAAAAAAAACACCCCAATCTGAAAAGCCCGGAAAAATAAGCCGATATCGATCGACGTAAGCCCCGCAAAAAATGCATAAAAAGACAATTGTACACTCCACCTGCCTGAACAGAAGGTAAAAATGAAAAGAGTCTCCCTCTTCGGGATATACATCTCATTACAGTCGACATACAGGCTCATTACAACTGAGTTGAAAAGAAGAGTTATTAGAAAACGATCTTCAGTATTAAAAATAACCTACATAATATTAGATAAGGAAAATAAGCACGTGCAAAATATTCCTGAAACATTTGCACAGAAGAAAAACAATCGCCATCATTAAATTATCAAATCTATCTTTAAAACGTAAATAAAACCGCATAATTACTTGAAAGTTCTTAAAGAAAAGTATAAGAAGCAAAAAGCCATATAGTTGTACCAACAGATGAACCGGCTCGGGAGGATGCAGTATTAGATCTCCTATTAGGAAATGAATTAGGGCAGGTGACGGAAATGTGTGTCGGGAAACTCATTGGTTCCAGTGATCATAAAGTCATTAGTTTCAACTTGATCATGGATAAAGATGGATCTGCTCCTCGGGTTGAAGTTCTAAATTGGAAAAAAAAGGCCAAATTTGAAGAAATGAGAAAGGATCTAAAACGCGTAGATTGGGACAGGTTGTTCTCTGGCAAGGATGTGATTGGTAAGGGCGAGGCCGCAAGTGAAGTTATTTAGGAAGATTCAGTCGCTAGGTATAAATGGTGAGGTAGTAAAATTGGATTGGACATTGGCTCAATGGGAGAAGCCAGAGAGTGGTATTGAGGGATTGGTTCTCTGAGTGCAGGCCTGTGACCAGTGGTGTCCCACAGGGATCAGTGCTGTGTCCATTGTTATTTGTCATCTATATCAATGATCTGGATGATAATGTGCAAATTGGATCAGCAAATTTGCTGGTTTTACAAAGATTGGAGGTGTAGTGGACAGTGAGGAAGGTTTTCAAAGCTTGCAGATAGATCTGGACCAGTTGGATGAATGGGCTAAAAAAAGGCAGATTGAGTTTAATGCGGACAAGTGTGAGGTATTGCAATTCGGAAAGTCAAAACCAAGTTAGAACATACACGGTAAATGGTAGGACACTGAGGATTGCAGTAGAACAGAGAAATCTGGGAGTACAGATACATAATTCCCTAATAGTGGCTTCACAAGTAGATAGGGTTGTAAAATGAGATTTTGGTACATTGGCCTTTATAAATCCAAGTATTGAGTATAAGAGTTGCAATGTAATGGTGAGGTTGTATAATAAGTTGGTGAGACCGAATTTGGAGAGTTGTGTGCAGTTTTGGTCACCTAATTACAGGAAGGATATTAATGTTTGAAAGAGTGCAGAGAAGGTTACAAGGATGTTGCCGGACTTGAGAAACTGAGTTACGGAGAAAGCTTGAATAGGTTAGGACTTTATTCCCTGCAGCATAGGAGAATGAGGGGTGATTTGATAGAGGTGTATACAATTATGTTGGCTATAGATAGGGTGAATGCAAGCGGGCTTTTATTTCCACTGAGGCCAGGGGAGAATAGAAAAAAACAGATGTCATGGTTTAAGGGCGAAGGGGAAAAGTTTAAAAGGGAACATGGGGGGAGGGAGCTCCTTCACGCAGAGAGTAGTGGGAGTATGGAATGAGCTGCCAGATGAAAGTGGTGAATGCGGGCTCACTTTGACATTTTAAGAAACACTTGGGCAGGTACATGGATGAGAGGGGTTTGGAGGGATATGGCCCAGGTGCAGGTCAGTGGGACTAGGCAGAAAAATGGTTCAGCACAGCCCAGAAGGGCCAAAAAGGGCCTGTTTCTGTGCTGTAATGTGCAATGGTTCTGTGGTTCAGTTCATCATATTATCAATCAGAAAGCCAGCGTCCATTATTAAGGACTTACGTCAGGGAGGGCATGCCGTCCTCTCAGTATTAACCGTCTATAGGAAGGTACAGAATTCTGAAGGCACACATTCAGCGATTCAGGACCAGTTTCTTCCCCTCTGTCAGACGATTTCCAAATGGATGTTGATTCCCTGAGGCGGTACTTGCTGTCTTCAGACAAAATTAGGGTGGTTAAATCCCCAGGTCCTGACAAAGTGTCCAGCTGACCGGGAAGGAGGCGAGTGATGAAATTGTAGGAGTCCTGGCAGAGGCATTTAATACATATTTACCCATGGCTGAGATGCCGGAGGATAGCCGAAGCTGCTCATGGATGACGATAAGAAGAAGCCGGGAAGTGATAGGCCGGTGAGCCTGACGACACTAGCAGGGCAATTATTGAAGGTATACGTAGGGATATGAACGACAATGTCTGATATCGGATTGCCAACAGGACTCTGAGCGTGGTAGTTTGTGTCTGATTAATCTTATGGAGTTTTCCGCGGTGGTTACCCGGAGGTTTGATAAAGGATGGACAGTGGCGGGGTCCGTTCCGTTGGTGTTTATCAACGATCTAGATGATAATGAGATAAAACTGGAACAGCAAATTTGAGGATGACACCAAGGCTGGAAGCGTAATGGAGAACAAGGAAGCCTGCCAAAGGTTGCAGCGGGATCTTGAACATCTGGAAAAGTAGGGAACAATTACAGACGGAAACATGCAGAATGAAGGTGCTTTTTAGAGCAGATTCTCTGGGTCAGTCCACAATGAAAATGACACTTCGGGACTGGGCGTTGGGTAGTGAACCAGATTTGATTTTAGTAAAGGAACCCCTAAGAGACAATGGTCATAATCTGATAGTACAAATTTCGCCCTGCGGTGACAGAGGATCAGCAAAATTAAATGCGTCGGTATCCACTGTAGAGTGACCAGACTTTCAGAGGCATCCGAAAGGATCTGCGACAAGGAAAGGGACAGTAGCAGGGATGGTGGCCCAGCAGTTCAGATGGCGCACGGTAGATTTCCTCCAGGAGAGGAAGTATTCAAAACGGAGAAACGAGACTGCCATGTATGACCAGGGAATGCAAGGACAACATAATAGCAATGGACGTGGCGGGAAACTCAAGGAGTGGGAAGCTTTAAAATGCTAAGACAAGACAAATAAAAATACAATGAGGGAAATGAAATATTAAAGTAAACAAGCCATAAGATAAAACAAATAAATCCCAGAACAATTTTCAGAGAGTTAAAGATTCAAAGAGACAAGAGTGGAAGTCGGACCTTCGAAATGACGCTGAAGAGTTGTAATAGAGGATAAATTCAAAAGGTATTTGATTCACTCTTCGCTCTGATAGATGTCTATTAGAAATTGGAGAGAGTCGCGGGGGAGGGGGCGGCCACAAGTTAGTGCAGCCATTATTCTTGAGGAGAAGACGTTTTGGAAAGCTGACAGCTCTGGATGTGAAACAATTCCCGTGGGCCAAGTGGAGTAAAAACCGATGATTCAGAAAGATGGAGCTGAGGAGACTGTGGAGGCGATAGTAATGATCTTCCAATAATCACTGGAGTCTGGAATGGCACTGAGTGACTGAAAAACTGCACCCCACTCTTGCCGTTTCCTCAAGGAATTTATAGGCCAGTCAGTCCGATTTCAAATCTGAGAAGATCTTGGGGTGCATCTTTAAAGGATGAGGTTTCTGGGTCCTTAGAGCTGCAGGATAAAATGGGCCAATGTATATTTTCCGTAAGGGGAATTTTTCTCTGACAATTCTATTGGAATTCCTTGAGGAAACGGCAGTCAGCACTGACAAAGGATTTTTTTTTTTTAATTTTGATTTTCAGGAGGTTTTCGACAACATGCCGTAGAGGAGGGTTCTAAGCAAGATAGAAGCCAGGGGTATTAACAGGGAAATACTGGCATGGAGAGCAGACGGGCTGTCAGAAAATTGGACAAAGAGTCGAAATAAAGGCGGCCTATTTTGTTGACTGCCAGTTACACGTGGTGTTCAGCAGGGGAATACATGGGACCGCTTCTCTTCCTGCTGTGGTGCAAACTATTTTGACCCGGATCTTTTTTTTAATTTGTGCCCAAGTTTGCAGACGATACAAAGATAGTTTGAGGGGCAATAGTTTGGAGGAGCGGTGAGCTTACACCTATTAAGGTATTGGGCAAAGAAGTGGCTGATGAAATATAGTGGGAGGAAGTGAGTGGACATGCACTTTGGTAAAATGAATAAAGGAGTAGACTATTTCTAAATGGTGTATAAATTCAAAACTCGGAGGTACAAAGGGGGCTTCCGAGTCTTTGCGCCGGTTTTCTTAGAGATTCACTCGAAGGTTGAGTTTATGATAAATGGGCAAATGCAATGTCCGCAGTAATTTCCAAACTACTAAAAATAAAAGCAAGGATCCACAAAACATTTTACATTCAGATATGAACGAAGTTGCTTTAATATTGTAATTAATTATTTCTGTTGCGGGAGTGAGCATTTGTCTAATTTATAACAAACTCCAATCATCAGCAGTTGCTTTGAAATATTTTTGCACTTTTCCTTTTAAATAAGTAAGACCATTGCATCTGAACAACAACATTCCTTATTATTAAAAAAAAAACATTATCTCGCGTATGGAACTCCCAGCTTTCCCAGTTATAAATTGGCATTTACCTATTAAATGCTCCTGCTGAAAATGTGGGAGCGGGTGTGAGGGTAAGCGGGAGATTGAGTGTTTGGTTAGGCTGAGGTTTCTGGTGAGGGAAGGGGAGTGAATATGGGGGATGGGAAATGGGTATGAGAGTGACTGTGAGGGAGACGGTGAGTATTTGTGAGCGTGAATTTGAGGGTGAGGATTAGAGTTAATATAGAGTGAGGGAGAGAGAAATGACGAGTGTAAGAGAAAGGTGAGGGGGAGGGTGTGGAAGAGTGATGGTGAGGACGGCGCGTGAGAGGCAAGGGTGGGTGAGGGGGAAGGTGAGTGTGTGAGAAGTTAATGGGGCGGTTGTCAGCGAATTTTTTACAGTGAGAGGAAAGAGGGAAGTGAGAGCGACTGTGTGGGGGTAACGTGTGGCTGAGGGGTAAGGCGAGTCTGAGGCTAGGTGACGAGTTGTGGAAGTGAAGGTGAGCGGCAGCTTGAGAGTTTGGCGTCGTGATGCAGAAGGGGTAATTATTTGGAGCGTCAATAATGAGGGAGAAGGATGCAGAGGGCATGTAGTATAGGAGGAAGTGTGAGAGTGAGTGAGAGGGAGAGGTAGAGAGCGGGTTGGACGAGGAGTGGGGTAAGGATGAAGGGAAGTGTTTGAGATGGAGTGTGAAGTAGAGAGAGCTGGGCGGTGAGTATAGAGAGAGGGCGATGGAGAGCAGATAGCGTGAGGGATAGGGGAGCGTGTGAGAGAGACAAACACAGACGTAGGGGAGAGAGAACAGAACAGAGAGGTTGAAGGGCAGTGGGAGCAAGCGGAAGAGGTGAGAGGGCGTGAGAAGGAGTGTGAGAATGCAGGTAGAGGGTGAGGGAGAGGGAGAGAGGGGAAATAGGACGAGGCAGGGGAGGGGAAGAATTGGGGAGCGGGGGGAGAGGTCAGGAGAGTTGAGGTAAGAAGGGAGCGAGAGGTGGGGAGGGATTGAGGAGAGCGATCGGGAAGGAATGGTGGAAGGAAATGGGGAGAGAGCGAAGGGGTGAGTGAGAGGGAGTGAGGGAGAAAGAGAGGAGAAAGACGGGGAAAGCAAGGAGGGAATAGGAATGTTGGTGGTGTGAAGGATACGAGTTGAGAGAGGGGGAGAAGGGATGCAGAATATTGAGGAGGGTTCTGTGAGAGAGGGATGAGGAAGGAGGGTGTGTGCTCGAGGCAGGCGTGTTTGAATGGGTGTGAGCGAGGGTCAGCTATGAAAGGTGAGAGTTTTGCGAATCGATAGAGAGAGATGAAAGAGATGGATAAAGAGCAGTGATGGGTGACACGATTGTTCGGAGAAGGCGGGGGGGGGGTCGCTGACAGATTTGGGCGACAAGGCTGTAGAGGAGAGGGCGGGGCGTGAGGCAGAAGAGAAGGAGTGGGAGAAGGACGAAGTACTAAGCACAAAGGAGCGATAAGTGAGAAAGGGGTGACGGAGGGAGGAAACTGGGCGTTATAAAGGGGTTAAGTGAGAAGAGGAGCTGTGAAGGAGAGTGGCGTTCAGGAGAGACGGGTGGCAGAGAGAGGTAACAAAGAGGGAGGGATGGATGAATGTGATGAGGAGGGGTGAGGTGATAGAATAGGGCGGACACATGGAGGTCTGGTTTGAATTGATAGATCAACACTACTTTTTCAATTCACAAGGATGTTAATCCTGGCTGTTCACGCCACCGAACAAATCCACGCTGAGATTATGTTTCCCTGTCTCGGTATCGCACACCGGGCGCTTTATCACGCAGAGTTCCGGTTCTCTATATCCTACATCCATAGTCTATCTTACACGATGACCCATATGCCACGGCACACATGTTCTCGTCTCCGTATCCTGCACCGGGGTGTTTTACTCTGCACCGTTGCCGGTCTCCGTGCCGAACTGTTAGTCTGCCGAGTCCCGTTGACTTGGTCTCCCCCACTGCTTTTCATCAAAGCCAGATGAGCCCAGGGCAAGGGCCAATGCACGGAATGGTGATGTTGTTTCCACCAGCGATGCAGGTGGGCCAGAACTGGCAGCCCCAGTACTCCGGGCTTCTCTTGTTTTAGACGCGATTAAAGGGGGATGGATGACCTTACTGTGAGGGAAAATGGTCAAAGCAGTGTTCGGTCAGGTCCCGTGTAGTGAGGATTGCAGAGTGGAACTGAGAAAAATACAATGGTATGAAAACACTAATGGGCGATATTTCAGAGGCCCAACCGTCCTAGAAGTTTAGAGGAAAAAAATTGTGCAGATATCGCAGAACTTTACAAGAAAGATGAGGATTTTATGGAACAAACAAGTGGGAAATCGCAGATGCTGGAAATTCAAACAGCACACACAAAATGCTGGTGGAACACAGCAGGCCAGGCAGCATCTATAGTGAGAAGCGCTGTCGACGTTTCGGGCCGAGACCCTTCGTAAGGACTAACCGAAAGGAAAGATAGTAAAAGATTTGAAAGTAAGTGCGGGGAGGGGGAAATGCTAAATGATCGGAGAATACCGGAGGGGGTTGGATGAAGCTAAGAGCTGGAAAGGTGATTGGCGAAAGTGATACAGAGCTGGAGAAGAGAAAGGATCATGGGACGGGGGGCCTCAGGAGTAAGAAAGGAGAGGGGGCGAGCACCCAGAGGGAGATGGAGATTAAGGCAAACAACTAATATGTCAGGATGGGTAAAAAGGGAGGAGGGGCATTAACGGAAGTTAGAGAAGTCAATGTTCATGCCATCAGGTTGGAGGCTACCCCAGCCGGTATATAAGGTATTGTTCCTCCAACCTTGAGTTTGGATTCATTTTGACAGTAGAGGAGGCCATGGATAGACATATCAGAGTGGGAATGGGACGTGGAATTAGATGTGTGGCCACTGGGAGATCCTGATTTCTCTGGCGGACCGAGCGTAGGTGTTCAGCGAAACGGTCTCCAGTCTGCGTCGGGTCACACCAATATGTAAAAGGCCACACCGGGAGCACCGGACAGCAGTATACCACACCAGTCGACTCACAGGTGAAGTGTCGCCTCACCTGGAAGGACTGTCTGGGGCCCTGAATGTTGGTGATGGAGGAAGTGAGTATTAGGGAACACCTGGTCAGCCCCGGCGGATTAAATCCACCCTAATGTGCTTTAGGCTGAAAATAAACTCTTCCTCTCCAATCGGAATAGTGTCCATGAAAGCTTATGGGGTGTTAACTTTCATAAGTCGAAGGATAGAGTTTAAGAGTCGCGGGGTAATAATGCAGCTCCTTAAAACCTGGTTAGGCCACACTTGGAGTACTGTGTCCAGTTCTCATCGCCTCAGTATAGCGAGGATGTGGAAGCATTAGAAAGGGTACAGAGGAGATTTACCGGGATGCAGCCTGGTTTAGAGAGTATGGATTTATGATCAGAGATTCAGGGAGATAGGGCTTTACTCTTTGGAGAGAAGGAGGATGAGAGGAGAGATGATAGAGGTATACAAGATATTAACAGGAAAAGATAGAGTGGATAGCCAGCGCCTCTTCCCCAGGGCACCACTGCTCAGTACAAGAGGACCTGGCTTTAAGGTAAGAGGAGGGAAGTTCATGGGGGATATTAGAGGAAGGTGTTTCACTCAGAGAGTGGTTGGTGCGTAGAATGCACTGCCTGAGTCAGTGGTTGAGGTAGATAAACTAGTGAAGTTTAAGAGACTACTAGACAGGCATATGGAGGAAATTAAAGTGGGGGTTATATGGGAGGCAGGGTTTGAGGGTCGGCACAGCATTGTGGGCCGTAGGGCCTGTAATGTGCTGTACTATTCTAAGTTCTATGTTCTATTGTAAGTTGATGTCACTTTGCCTCACTTTTTATAGACTGTGTCATTGTACTGAATAAGTAAAGATGCAAATTGTTTTTTTTTATTGTCTCCCGCATGACATTTAAGACGAAATCTCGGCAATACAGAGGAGGCACATCTGGACGACAGGATACAAGAGATGAGCACAAGCCGGTTCGCAGGTGACGTGTTGCCTCACTTGGAAGGACTGGTAGGTGCAGAGTTCTGGCCGTTCACAGAGCTGAGTGACAGGAGGGAGAGTAGTCCGTTAGGCCCGGAACCATGAGGAGTGGGGGCAGGTGGGGGAGCAGAGGGGTGAGGGAAGTTTTGGAGAAATGACATAGAAGGGGAAGAAAAGGGAGTAGAGCGGCGAGAGAAAAGGAAGGGGTGAAAAGTCGTTCAAATGAGAGAGGAGTGGTGAGCAAGGATTATTTCGAAGGCTTAGAACAAGGCGCTGAGAGAGAGTTAGAGGGGCAGGGAGGGGGTACGGCGAGGGAGAGGGACAGCACAAAGGGTAAAGATGGGTTACAGTTACCCTTTCTCCTCCTCCCCTCCCTTAACTCATCAAAACATTTCTGCCCTATCTCTGAGCTCACCCCCCTCCTTTCTTTCACACCTTGTTCCCCTACAAAAGATAACGAGGCCTCTATGCTGACCAGCCGTAGGCCTCGTCTGCATTACTCCAGCAATTCCGACACCACTCCGCATTTGCTGGGCCCATTGACAACACCGTTCCCGTACGACATCCTGAACTTGACCGACCCTGCGGTCTGAGAGGGCGGAAAAACTCGGGACGGGGTTTGGAGACGGGATAAGTTTGCCAGCTTCTCCTCAGAGCAAACTTCCTCCACGCGCATGAAAACCGTTTTGCATACAACATGCCGTGAGATGCCCACAACCTCGCTATCCCGTCACTCAGAAGCCCTCTCTCCCATTCCCTATTCGGATCCATCTATCCTCAGCGGGCGGCAATTTCGCAATTTCCCACAACTTCACCACACCATTCCTGTTCCACCACGATTGAGTGAATCACCCGAGATGGATCAAAATCCACAGCCTGGGATTCGCTGAATTAAACCAAAGAACCCCTTTGGTTGTGATGGAACGGCAAGGAGGGAAATTGTTTGACCTACGCGGAAGTTCAGACAGAAACTACCCGCGTCCGCGAGAGACGGTTAACGCAGCCTTTGATATTCCTGTCTGTGTTTTCCTCCATTTGCCCCCGGTCCCCTCTTCTCCCGCTGTCGGACATACCCCGGTCCGCAGAGGGTGCGCGCACCAGAAATGCGGCCATGTACGCTTATTCCAGCTCAATCGGACCAGTGTATCTGTAATGGACACTGTAATAAATAAATAGCCTCGGAGGTAGCAGCTCAGTCTGAAATCTCTGTACATTGTGAGCACACCGCTCACCCGGGACCGCACTGAACTCCGTCCGGTTTCAACATCGCAGAAAGTGTTGTCTCCGATTCGTCAGAACCAGGGAGCGTTCACAGCGGGGTTCGGACCGGGAGGGAATTCAATGGCAGGACGGAGCTCTGAAAATGTTCAAGTTAACGAATTAATGACTGACCAAACGGATTAGGAGAAGCGACGTCATTACCTTCAATCAAAACATTGTCCTGTTGGTTTCTACTGAGCCAGTACTGTGGAACGTTTCACACCGACAGTGAAATCCGAAATGTCCCACGGGGCAGGGTTCCGTCTCTGAACTCTCTCTCCCTCTCTCTCTCTCTCTTTCTCTCTCTCTCTCTCCTCATCTCCTCTCTCTCTCTCTCTCTCTCATCTCTCTCCTCTCTCCTCTCTCTCTCTCTCTCTCTCTCTCTCTCTCTCTCTCTCTCTCTCCTCTGTCACACACACAACACACAAACACACACACACACACACAAAAACTAACTACTCAAAACAACAATGAAACCCGTGAGATTTTACTGTTTGGATTATCTCAGTTAAGAATGTGGCAGATCGGCTAATTCCATTATTTTTATATTCTTAGAAAGAAAGATATTTCTTTCTTTGTGACAAGCCGGCATTCAGATTGCTGACACTGGGGAACTTTCTCTCCTCTGTCGCCGCGTTTTATTGATATCCCCCTGGAACAGTAAGATTCTGACTACAATATTCCAGCCTGCTTTGCTGACAGTTGAAGGGAGGGGAGGAATGTTGAAACGGTTGGATTTGTTTTCAGCTGAAACGCCGCTCCCTGATCCGAGGAATGTCTGCGTGTCGGAATCCGTCCTGCGGACGGGCAGCAGCTTGCACACAGAAAGTCGCGCTGTGAGTCTCACAGAACAGCAGCACCGGCTCCTCGGCCGATTGTCTGCTATGAAGCTGGAAGAAAACGACTTGAAAATATATCCACCACGGAGACTGAATATTCTTAGTGAACTCAGTTGAGAATCATCCAGCCTCTGATATATGTTTCCGATCTTTATTTCAAATCGATGCATGATTTGTGTTTTGCATCGGTGATCAATAACTCATTCGCTCCATTTTTAACCCCCATCCGGCGGCGATTTTTATTTGTGATGCTACACTTTCTTGTCAGCATTACTGAGATTTTCCACAGCTTATGCCACGAGTAAAAACAGATCTGAAACCAAGGGTTCCGATTTCAAAAGCAAGCGTGTGAAAAATCTGTTTGGACAACACGTTTCCCGTTTCCAAAACTTGCATTTCAGATGAATGCATATTATCTTTTCCTTTGAGACTGTGTTTATTGTGGGGGCTTCCAACTGATCCGCTCGACATCCTGTAGGAGCAAAGATTATGATTCTGTTCAAGGTCACGGCACACAGTAAACAGCGGGGGTGGGGGGCAGTGGTGGGAAAAGAGGTTGGTTGGGTGGGGGAACAGGTTACAGAAAGAGGACAGGCGGCAGGAGGCATTACGGAGCGAAAGCCATGATTTTATCGTACACGGGGCAGAAGGCTGGATGTGCTGAGTGGCCGATTTCTGCGTGGTATATTGACAGTAAAGATCTGACTCCCGAGTTACTGAAAACTATTTTAAAATTACGAACCATCACACATATAAAGTACCTGTCGCTGAAATAAAACAAACATTGAAGGCAGAGGGCGGACGCCCTGCAACCGGACAGGTGAGGGATGTTCGAGTTGAAACTCGTTCTGCCTGGGAAGCCCCGTTCTCACACAGGGTGGCGCTCAGAACCTTCCGGAACCCGAGATGGATCAAACCCTCGGTCTGGGATTCGCTGAATTAAACAAAGAACCTCCGCCCTATTGGTTGTGATGGAACTGCAAGGAGGGAAATTGGTGACCGACGCGGAAGTCCTCACAGAACCTACCCGCGTCCTCGAGAGACGGTTAGCGCTGCCTTTATATTCCTGTCCGTGTTTCCTCCATTTTCCCCCAGTCCCCTCTCCCCCCCGCTGTCGGACATACCCCGGGGCCGCCGAGGGTGCGCGCACCAGAAATGCGGTCATGTACGCTTATTGCAGCTCAATTGGACCAGTGTATCTATAATGCCCGAAGGACACTGTATAAACAAATAGCCTCAGAGGTAGCAGCCTTAGACTGAAATCTCTGTACATGGCGACCCGGGACCGCACTGAACTCCGTCCGGTTTCAACATCGCAGTAAGTGTTGTCTCCGATTCTTCAGAACCAGGGAGCGTTCACAGCGGGGTTCGGACCGGGAGCGAATTCAATGGCAGGACGGAGCTCTGAAATGTTAAAGTTAACGAATTAATTACTGGCCAAACGGATTAGGAGAAGCGACGTCATTACCTTCAATCAAAACATTGTCCTGTTGGTTTCTACTGAGCCAGCACTGTAGAACGTTTCACACCGACAGTGATATTCGAAATGTCCCCACGGGGCAGGGTTCCGTCTCTGATCTCTCTCTCTCTCTCTCTCCCTCTCTCTCTCTCTCTCTCTCTCTCTCTCTCTCTCTCTCACACACACACACACACATACACACACACGCAATAAAACTAACTACTCAAATAAAGAGAAACCGAGAGATTTTACTATTTGTATTGTCTCAGTTAAGATGCGGCAGATTGGCTCTTTCAAATATATTTTTTTTCACATAAAAAAGGATATTAAAACCACAGATGATTAGGTGTTGAGATGAATTAGAATACTGGAAACTCACAAAGTCTGATAGCGATTGTGACAAGTCGGCATTCAGATTGCTGACACTGGGGAACTTTCTCTCCTCTGTCACCGCGTTTTTATTGATATCCCCCTGGAACAGTAAGATTTGACTACAATATTCAGCCTGCTTTGCTGACAGTTGAAGGGAGGGGAGGAATGTTGAACCGGTTGGATTTGTTTTCAGCTGAAAACGCGCTCCCCTGATCCGAGGAATGTCTGCGTGTCGAATCCAATCCGTCCTGCGGACGGGCAGCAGCTTGCACACAGAAAGTCGCGCTGTGAGTCTCACAGAACAGCAGCACCGGCTCCTCGCCCGATTCTCTGCTATGAAGCTGGAAGAAAACGACTTGACAGTATATCCACACGGAGACTGAATATTCTTAGTGAATTAAGGTGAGAATAATTCAGCTTCTGATATTTATTTCCGATCTTTATTTCAAATCGATCCATTATCTGTGTTTTGCATCGGTGATCAATAACTCATTCGCTTCATTTTAACCACTTCCGGCGGCGATATTATTTGTGATGCTACACTTTCTTGTCAGCATTACTGAAATTTTCCAAAGCTAATGCCACGATTAAAAACAGATCTGAAACCAAGGGTTCCGATTTCAAAGCAAGCGTGTCGAAACTCTGTTCGGACAACACGTTTCCCGTTTCCATAGCTTGTCATTTCAGATGAATGCATGTTATCTTTTCCTTTGAGACTGTGTTTATTGTGGGTGCTTCCAACTGATCCGCTCGACATCCTGTAGAAGCAAAGATTTTGATTCTGTTCAAGGCCACGGCACACATTAAACAGCGGGGGTGGGGGCGGTGGTGGGAAAAGAGGTTGGTGGGGGTGCGGGATGACCGGTTACAGAAAGAGACAGGCGGCAGGCAGCATTACGGAGCGAAAGCCATGATTTTATCGTACGGGGCAGAAGGCTGGATGGGCCGAGTGGCCGATTTCTGCGTGGTATATTGACAGTAAAGATCTGACTCCAGATAGTAAATGTCGAACTCCAGAGTTACTGTAACATTATTTACTGTAGTTCAGGGTGGAAGAGAGCGCGTTGGGCCGTAGAAGGGGTCGGGCCACCGGAAGCGATCCTCAGCGGTGCAGGAAGTGCTGTCCGGGTTGAGGTCCGAGAAACCCAAGGGGTCCCAGGGGAGTAGGGACCCCCCCTGCTTGAGGGGATGGACAGGGAGCGTAAACCTTCGGGGACGACCAGCGCAGTGGGCTGTTAGTGGCCGGCGTCCCGGGAGAGGAGGGGCGGCTGGTAGCGTGTGCTATAACTGTGGGAAAGAGGGGCATTTCCGGCGGAATGTGGAGAGTTTAACATCGGTAGCTGAGCGAAGGGCGCTGAGTAGGCTACGGTCAATTATGGAAAACCCTGAACATCCTCTACATAGCACCATCCAGAGACAGAGAAGCAGTTTCAGCGACAGGTTACTATCGATGCAATGCTCCTCAGACAGGATGAAGAGGTCAATACTCCCCAATGCCATTAGGCTTTACAATTCAACTGCCAGGACTTAAGAACTTTTTTTTAAAGCTATTATTAATGCTTTTTGAGTTAGTGATTTAGATGCATATCATATTATTACTGAGTTAAGTATGTATGTAATTAGTTTTTTTTTTGCTACAACAAGTGTATGGGACATTGGAAAAAATGTTGAATTTCCCCATGGGGATGAATAAAGTATCTATCTATCTATCTATCTATCTATCTATCTATCTATCTATCTATCTATCTATCTATATCTATCAGTCAGGGGTGTGCTACAGCTGTGGGGAAGTGGAACACTTTCGGAGGGATTGTGAGAGTCAAGGCGCCCCGAGGTGGGCAAGCCCCCGGGCGACTAAGATAGATAGATAGATAGATACTTTATTCATCCCCATGGGGAAATTCAACATTTTTTCCAATGTCCCATACACTTGTTGTAGCAAAAAAAAACTAATTACATACATACTTAACTCAGTAATAATATGATATGCATCTAAATCACTAACTCAAAAAGCATTAATAATAGCTTTAAAAAAAAGTTCTTAAGTCCTGGCAGTTGAATTGTAAAGCCTAATGGCATTGGGGAGTATTGACCTCTTCATCCTGTCTGAGGAGCATTGCATCGATAGTAACCTGTCGCTGAAACTGCTTCTCTGTCTCTGGATGGTGCTATGTAGAGGATGTTCAGGGTTTTCCATAATTGACCGTAGCCTACTCAGCGCCCTTCGCTCAGCTACCGATGTTAAACTCTCCAGTACTTTGCCCACGACAGAGCCCGCCTTCTTAACCAGCATATTAAGACGTGAGGCGTCCTTCTTCTTAATGTTTCCTCCCCAACACGCCACCACAAAGAAGAGGGCGCTCTGAACAACTGACCTATAGAACATCTTCAGCATCTCACTGCAGACATTGAATGACGCCAACCTTCTAAGGAAGTACAGTCGACTCTGTGCCTTCCTATCGGAAGAACGGAGAGGAGTCGGGAAACTTTGGAGAGACTCAGTGAGGGAACGGACTGGAGTCTCTGGAGGAACACGTTCCCAGAAATCTGCCAGGGGACCACCGAAAGCCCAAGCCTTTATTCCGGCTGGGCTGGTGGGACCCCGTTCCAGCGTATGCCTACGGATAGAGGGGGTTTACGCAAAAGCCATCCTCGACACAGGATCTCAGGTTACCTTATTGCACCGGCCGTTCTACAACAAATATCTAAAGCACTTGTGAGTAACCCCATTTGAGGCACTGGAGATTTGGGGTGTGAGTGAGGGTGATATCCGTATTCCTGTCAGTGAGATTGGAATTTTCGAAGGGCGATGTGGGAGTGTCTGAAGCAATTGAGACGCCGGTGTTGGTTTGTCCGGACCCGGTGGAAACAGGTGTCACTGCCCTTCTGGTGGGGACTAATTCCCCCCTTGTGAACGGCTCCTGGGAGCCTGTAAGGGGAAGGCGCTGGAGAACTTTCTGGAGACCCTTTCGGCACACCCAGTGTTTTCGAGCGGTGTTCTAAGAAGTGGGTGACGCCCTAGGGCTTCATCCTGAGGTCAAACGAGAGACGGTGTGGTGTACGAAGATGAGGCCTAAAGTTATACGGCCAGGGGAGGTGGCACTAGTGATGGGGACCCTCAGATTCCCCTGAGTGCCGGTAGGCAAAGCCCTGTTAGCCACGATCTCGAGGGGGAGACACGATTTCCGGCGGGGGTGCTGGTGAGGCCCGAAATGTAGAGGCCAGCGCTGGTACCTGCGAGGCGGATGGCCGTGAGTGTCAGGAACACTACGGCAGGAGAAATCACCTTTAAGAGCTGGCGCATTTTGTTCCCGGTGACGGTAATGTCTAGCGCCCCTGCGAGGCCCACTAGGGGGGAAGGATTGGAAAACAGAGGAAAGCTGACCGCTGAGGCCTTTAATTTTGGGGATTCTCCTGTGTCGCCGGAGCAGAAACGCAGGCTGCTGGAGAAGACTTTGAAGCTGGAATATATTTTTTCTCTTGGCGAATTTGATGTGGGTTGCTCCAAGAGCACTCGGCATATCATCCGAGTGACTGAGGACACCCCGTTCAGAGAGAGGTCACGGCGACTGGCCCCAGCAGATGTGGAAGGCGTGCAGCAACACTTGTGCAAGTTGAAGGAAACTGGAATCATCACTGAGTCCCGAAGCCCCGATGCGTCCCCAATAGTAGTGGCTCGGAAGAAGATGAGAAGGGTACGCAGGTGTGCGGACTATCGGACTTAGAACAGGCGAACTGTTGCTGACCAGTATATCAAATATGGGATATTAATTGCCCAGCAATAAAATCTAAAATTTGGCAATGCCAATCCACCTTCCTTTTTTAACTTCTGTAAATGTTTTTTACCTAAACTAGAATTTTTATTCTGCCAGATATATATGAAGAAATTTTTCAATGAATATTGTCAAAAAAAGATTTCGGAATAAAAATTGGTACCGCTTGAAATATATTTAAGAACATAGGTGAAATAATCACCTTAATAGCATTAATCCGACTTATCAATGATAAAGACAATGGTGAACATTTAGTAAACAAATATTTAATGTGATCAATTAAGGGTAAAAAATTAACCTTAAATAAATCCTTGTTTTGTAATTTTAATCCCTAAGCATATAAAATAAACAGTAACAAATTTAAAATGAAAATTTCTGTAAATTGGAACCTGCCTATTTAGGGGGAACAATTCACTCTTATTAAAATTCAGTTTATACCCGGAAGAATTACTAAACTGAGCCAACAATGATATAACTGCAGTAATGGATTTCTCAGGATCAGAAATGTATAATAACAAGTTGTCTGCATATTATGATAACTTACGGATATCCATCCCGCGATTAATGCCAAAAATTTTAGGTGATTCTCTAATAGCAATTGCCAAAGGTTCCAGCGCAATATCAAATAATAATGGACTAAGAGGACAACCTTGCCTGGTACCCCCGAAATAAGCGAAAAAAGTGAGGTGCCGGAGACAATTTTCCACAATATGGACCAGTCACACACAGAATATCTACAGAGTTCAACAAAGACTGATCATGAGTCACCATGGCATTGTGCATGGAAAGTTGTGTTCAACAATACTTTTTTAACATTTTTGAAGATGATTGTCAATGAGGGTGGGGGAGTGGGTATTGTACATTGGCAAGCTGCCTCATGACAGCTTGGTCTGGAAGATAACGTCCCATGCGGTACAGAGACAGAGCTAGTTGGGTTCAAAAGTTGCCTTGAAGCTAGCAAGCAAAGAGTGGTGGATGAAGGTTTCTCCTTGGAGTGGAGGCGGGTAACTAGTGGTGTACCGCGAGGCTACAGGTTGGGACATTTGATATTTGTTATTTGATAACAATGATTACAATGCAAGTGCACAAGGCTTGACCAGAAAATTCGCCGATGACAGACAATTAGTAGATGGTACTCACGGTGAATATTATCGTAGCTTATAGGGGATCTAAATGGGCAGAGGATGGTAAATAGATTCCAAAACCAACCCGAGCAACAACGGTTTCATGCAGAGGCTGGTGATTATGTGGCGGGAACTGCCAGAGGAAGTGGATGAGTCAGACACAACTGTATAATTCCAGAAGCAGTTGGGATGTGAAGATGGAAGGAAGAGGCCAGGAGGAAAACGGGCCCAACTTAGAAAATTAGGACCATCTCAGTGTACACTGTGGTCAGCATTGTCTCGATGGGCTGAAGGGTCAGTATCTGTGCTCTGTTTCTCTGTGCCTCTATCGGAAGGATGCTCTAGATATCACTGGACAGACATACAGACATGGTTTGGGAGTTGATGCGAACTGCGGCTCTGATACCGTGAATGGCTGTACTGTCACATTTGCAAAGTAATCCAACTCTCTCTGACTCACTGTCTGCTTGTTGTGTTTAATTCAGGGCATCAGCAGCAAGTGGAGCTGTCCTGCACCGGGATCAGAGTGTAAACAAGACGACGACAATCAACAACCATCAGTCAGAATCAGAATGGCTACAGGTATGTTCACCTGGACCTTTATAACTAAACTTCTGCCCTGTTGGTGCACAATAGTTCAGATGAAGAAGCTTACTCAGGCGCTAACAGGGCAGAGAAAAAGTTTCATCAAGCAGTGTCATTGATCTCACTGGCAAAGTGCCTTTGTGTAATGGATCGGTCCAACAGTTCCAGCGCAGGGACCTGACACCAGTAATGGTCGAATGACTCCACTCACCAGGCAAAGCTTCACCTGAGTGAAAGGAGCCGGAGACCCTGAATCAGCAGGTTGAGAGTGAAACACAAACAGGAATGTGACAGCGGTGTTGTTTGTTATGTAAAAGTCTACGGACAGACGGACATACTTTATTGATCCCGAGGGAAATTGGATTTCGTTACAGCCGCACCAACCACGGATAGTGTAGAAATATAGCAATATAAAACCATAAATAATAATAAGTTAATCATGCCAAGTGGAAATAAGTCCAGGACCCGCCTATTGGCTCAGGGTGTCTGACACTCCGAGGGAGGAGTTGTAAAGTTTGATGGCCACAGGCAGGAATGACTTCCTATGACGCTCAGTGTTGCATCTCGGTGGAATGAGTCTCTGGCTGAATGTACTCCTGTGCCTAACCAGTACATTATGGGGTGGATGGGAGACATTGTCCAAGATGGCATGCAACTTGGACCGCATCCTCTTTTCAGACACCACCGTCAGAGAGTCCAGTTCCACCCCCTACAACATTATCTAGGTTCAGGGTTTGTTGCACATCAGGGCCTGTTTAGAGGTGAAAGACATCTTCAACTTTCATTTACAAAATTCAGAGACAGGTGACAAGAGCATTTCCTGGATTTCAGAGATTGTGCGATAATACAACATTTCAGGTTATGTCAGGGCAGCTCTCAACTCCCCCCTCGCTGCGCAAAGTAGATGAGGGGAGTTTTCCGAACTCAGTTTTCTGTAGCCGAGCAGAGAACATTGCCAGCTTTGGAAATGGCTGAGGATCAGGAGACACTTCATTTGTGGTCTGCATCGGTCTGTCACTGTCTGGTCTGGAGGGGCTACTGCACAGGACCGAGAGAAGCTGCCGGAAGTTGTAAATATTCAGGGAGCGGTGTCTCAGAAAGGCAGCATCCATTATTAAGGACGTCCAGTACCTAGGGTGTGCCCTTTTCTCACTGTTACCATCAGGGAGGAGGTACAGAAGCCTGAAGGCACACACTCAGCGATTCAGGAACAGATTCGTCCTCTCTGCCATCCCATTCCTAAATGGACATTGAATCTTTGGACACTACCTAACTTTGTTCAAAATACAGTCTTTCTGTTCTTGCACATTTTAAAAACAATCTATTCAATATACATAATTGGTTTACTTGTGTACTTATTTTTTTTAAATTTTAATCATTACTATTTTTTCCCTGCTAGATTACCTATTGCATTGAACTGCTGCTGCTAAGTTAACAAATTTCACGTCACATGCCGGTGATAATAAACCTGATTCTGATTCTGTTTTACGTGTGCAAGTTTACCCTTCAAGCTCCCATGTTCCGGGGCAAACTGTCCCAGCCGAACCAGATAACAAACAACCCCATCCGGTAACGTACTTGTGAATCTCCCCGACACTCTTTCCAGCTGAATCCCATCCATCCTGTAGATTGTTAGCAACTGCATCCTTAGCAAATGCAAAGCTCTCTCAGCGAGACTTTGTTTAGCTACTGGAACTGCACGCAAGACTCTCCCTTTGCCAATGACTTGTATAGTAGCTACGTGACAATTATTATCCAGGAGACGGGATGAGACCCAGGGGACCAGGCATCATGGGCTTCAAGGTTATGTTCAATCTGTAACCCAGGGGGCTGGACGTTGTCCATCTCAAGGCAGAGGTCAGTCTTTGACCCGGGGGACAAGACAGTGTGTGACAAAGCAACCGGAGAACGTTTGATCTGGAGGATCGGACCACGAGTAATCCAGTGGCTTGTCTGTGAGTGATACAGGTGACTGGACAGTTTGTGATCCACGGAGATTTAAGTTTGTGGGAGATAATCCCAGTGATAATTCCCGGTATCACCGAATGCCTTTCCCTTTATAACCGCTGGTTATTGGTGTGTTCAGTCAATGCGTAGTCGGTGATCAGTATTACTGTGTCTATCCAGTTATTTTACTGGAAGTGGATGTGTCCACTCACTGGCTTACCGCGATGGTCACCTGGCAGGAAGTGTGGTTCACATTCACCAGCGCAGTCCCACTCCAAATCCGGTCAACCAGAGTCCCGGCCCCATTGCAGACACCCATTGTGAATCCTTGTTCGAGCATAAATCACTTTAAACCTGCTATTCATCATTTACTGCAGGTGGGAAATTAAATCCGGTACAGAAAGTACTCAAGAGGCTTTTACCAGGCATCTCATCGAGGGAAGATGATCGGGACACGGGAAGCAAGGTTCCAAAGCAGGGTCAGATTGAGAGCAATGTCCCAATGGAATGCGGTCCGGCCGCAGAGGAGGAGGAGCAAATTCAGCCCAGAGACAGTGACGTCAGAGACACTGAGCAGGACCCTGGAACCGGCACAAGTGAGGCGACTGCCTGTCAGCCCAGAGACAGTGACGTCAGAGACACTGAGCAGGACCCTGGAACCGGCACAAGTGAGGCGACTGCCTGTCAGCCCAGAGACAGTGACGTCAGAGACACTGAGCAGGACCCTGGAACCAGCACACGTGAGGCAACTGCCTGTCAGCCCAGAGACAGTGACGTCAGAGACACTGAGCAGGACCCTGGAACCGGCACAAGTGAGGCGACTTCCTGTCAGCCCAGAGACAGTGACGTCAGAGACACCGATCAGGACCCTGGACCCAGCACACGTGAGGCAACTGCCTGTCATCCCAGAGACAGTGATGTCAGAGACACTGAGCAGGACCCTGGACCCAGCACAAGTGAGGCGACTGCCTGTCAGCCCAGAGACAGTGACGTCAGAGACACTGAGCAGGACCCTGGAACCGGCACAAGTGAGGCGACTTCCTGTCAGCCCAGAGACAGTGACGTCAGAGACACCGATCAGGACCCTGGAACCAGCACACGTGAGGCAACTGCCTGTCATCCCAGAGACAGTGATGTCAGAGACACTGAGCAGGACCCTGGACCCAGCACAAGTGAGGCGACTGCCTGTCAGCCCAGAGACAGTGACGTCAGAGACACTGAGCAGGACCCTGGAACCGGCACAAGTGAGGCGACTTCCTGTCAGCCCAGAGACAGTGACGTCAGAGACACCGATCAGGACCCTGGAACCAGCACACGTGAGGCAACTGCCTGTCATCCCAGAGACAGTGATGTCAGAGACACTGAGCAGGACCCTGGACCCAGCACAAGTGAGGCGACTGCCTGTCAGCCCAGAGACAGTGACGTCAGAGACACTGAGCAGGACCCTGGACCCAGCACAAGTGAGGCGACTGCCTGTCAATCCCAGAGACAGTGACGTCAGAGACACCGATCAGGACCCTGGAACCAGCACACGTGAGGCAACTGCCTGTCATCCCAGAGACAGTGATGTCAGAGACACTGAGCAGGACCCTGGACCCAGCACAAGTGAGGCGACTGCCTGTCAGCCCAGAGACAGTGACGTCAGAGACACTGAGCAGGACCCTGGACCCAGCACAAGTGAGGCGACTGCCTGTCATCCCAGAGACAGTGACGTCAGAGACACCGATCAGGACCCTGGAACCAGCACACGTGAGGCAACTGCCTGTCATCCCAGAGACAGTGATGTCAGAGACACTGAGCAGGACCCTGGACCCAGCACAAGTGAGGCGACTGCCTGTCAGCCCAGAGACAGTGACGTCAGAGACACTGAGCAGGACCCTGGAACCGGCACAACTGAGGCGACTGCCTGTCATCCCAGAGACAGTGACGTCAGAGACCCTGAGCAGGACCCTGGAACCGGCACAAGTGAGGCGACTGCCTGTCAGCCCTGAGACAGTGACGTCAGAGTCACTGAGCAGGACCCTGGAACCAGCACAAGTGAGGCGACTGCCTGTCAGCCCAGAGACAGTGACGTCAGAGACACTGAGCAGGACCCTGGAACCGGCACAAGTGAGGAGACTGTCTGTCAGCCCAGAGACAGTGACGTCAGAGACACTGAGCAGGACCCTGGAACCAGCACAAGTGAGGCGACTGTTTGTCAGCCCAGAGACAGTGACGTCAGAGACACTGAGCAGGACCCTGGAACCAGCACAAGTGAGGAGACTGTCTGTCAGCCCAGAGACAGCGACGTCAGAGACACTGAGCAGGACCCTGGAACCAGCACAAGTGAGGCGACTGCCTGTCAGCCCAGAGACAGTGACGTCAGAGACACTGAGCAGGACCCTGGAACCGGCACAAGTGAGGCGACTGCCTGTCAGCCCAGAGACAGTGACGTCAGAGACACTGAGCAGGACCCTGGAAACGGCACAAACGAGGCGACTGCCTGTCAGCTCGGAAACTCATTAAACACGGAATTGTCAAGTGCCCAACAGGGAGTGGGTGACTGAATCATGAGGGTGATGTGTTCGCAGAATGAGGTGGGAAGTGGGTAAATGTGATTCCTTGTTGGAGGGTTGGTCAGAGAGGGGAAAGTGTGGGCGTGGTGCATGCGGTGTAGTGTGGCACCGGTTACCGCACTACAGGAAATGTCCTACCTGCTCTGAGGATTTCCAGGATGTGTATCGGAGGAAATGCAGCTATCCGGATCAGAGAGTATTTCCAGGATATGAGTTACGGGAAATGTATTCGCCAGCATAGAGAGAGTATTTCTGGGAAGCGACAGCCCCAACATTTATTGCCCATTTTAAACTGGAATCGGTGAGTGGGTGGGACGTTGGGAGGACAGGTTTCTGGCAAATGGGTTCCTTCTGGGAACTTCTAGCACAGCGCATTGATGGGTCGGTTTTTTAAGACCAGTGTTGGAGATTAGGGCAAAATGCTTGTTTCCAGCTGAAAGCAGGTAAACAATAAGGTTCAAGACATGACTGGTTTGTTAGGGCTGGGTGAGAGCGGTGGAGACAAGCGATATTTGAGTTTGTGACTACATTCACATTTTATATTCGCAGAGCCAGAGTTTACAATCTCCGACCTCCTGGCAGAGGGGGGCGAGTATCGACTGTACCAACTGACCAAATTCTACAGGGACAGACTCAAACATGCAATTGAAGAAAAGGTTGAAAGACTCGGTTGGATGTTGACAAAGCAGGGACATTTCAGTAGAGAAGAAAATGAGGTGAGTGTATTTAGTGCATTGTCACTGAACTGCTGTAATTAGAGGGAAGACTGATCGATATTAATCTCCTGCACTTTCTAGGAGTTCTACATGGCATTAAAGACTTTGATCTCTGACTTGTCTTCAGTAGATCATTTTCGGCTGTTCAGGTGGGGAGCACTGAGAACTGCAGGTTCAGAGTCACCTTCTCCTCTCACACCTGCTGTATTTATCAGTGTATCGGACCTCAGTCAGACCTTTGTCTTCAGTAGATCTGATTCGGCTGTTCAGGTGGGGAGCACTGGGAACTACAGGTTCAGAGTCACCTTCTCCTCTCACACCTGCTGTATTTATCAGTGTACCGGACCTCAGTCAGACCTTTGTCTTCAGTAGATCTGTTTCAGCTGTTCAGGTGGGGAGCACTGGGAACTGCAGGTTCAGAGTCACCTTCTCCTCTCACACCTGCTGTATTTATCCGTGTACCGGACCTCAGTCAGACCTTTGTCTTCAGTAGATCTGGTTTCAGCTGTTCAGGTGGGGAGCACTGGGAACTGCAGGTTCAGAGTCACCTTCTCCTCTCACACCTGCTGTATTTATCAGTGTACCGGACCTCAGTCAGACCTTTGTCTTCAGTAGATTCCGTTTCAGCTGTTCAGATGGGGAGCACTGGGAACTGCAGGTTCAGAGTCACCTTCTCCTCTCACACCTGCTGTATTTATCCGTGTACCGGACCTCAGTCAGACCTTTGTCTTCAGTAGATCTGTTTCAGCTGTTCAGGTGGGGAGCACTGGGAACTGCAGGTTCAGAGTCACCTTCTCCTCTCACACCTGCTGTATTTATCAGTGTACCGGACCTCAGTCAGACCTTTGTCTTCAGTAGATCTGTTTCAGCTGTTCAGGTGGGGAGCACTGGGAACTGCAGGTTCAGAGTCACCTTCTCCTCTCACACCTGCTGTATTTATCAGTGTACCGGACCTCAGTCAGACCTTTGTCTTCAGTAGATCTGTTTCGGCTGTTCAGGTGGGGAGCACTGGGAACTGCAGGTTCAGTCACCTTCTCCTCTCACACCTGCTGTATTTATCCGTGTCCCGGACCTCAGCAAGACCTTTAACAAGGTTCCACATGGAAGGTTAGTTAGGAAGGGTCAATCGTTAGGTATTAATATTGAAGTAATAAATGGATTCAACAGTGGCTGGATGGCAGATGCCAGAGAGTAGTGGGTGGATAACTGTTTGTCAGGTTGGAGGCCGTTGACTAGTGGTGTGCCTCAGGGATCTGTACTGGGTCCAATGTTGTTTGTCATATACATTAATGATCTGGATGATGGGGTGGTACATTGGATTACTAAGTATACAGATGATACTAAGATAGGTGGCGTTGTGGAAAATGAAGTAGTTTTCAAATCTTACAGAGAGATTTAGGACAGTTAGAAGAGTGGGCTGAAAGTTTGCAGATTGAGTTTAATGCTGATAAGTGTGAGGTGCTTTATTTTTGTAGGACTAATCAAAATAGGACATACATGGTAAATGGTAGGGCGTTGAAGAGTGCAGTATAACACAGTGAACTAGTAATAATGGTGCATAGTTCCCTGAAGGTGGAATCTCATGTGGATAGGGTGGTGAAGAAAGCTTTTGGTATGCTGGCCTTTATAAATCAGAGCATTGAGTGCAGGAGTTGGGAAGTAAAGATAAATTGTACAAGGCATTTGTAAGGCCAAATTTGGAGTATTGTGTACAGTTCTGGCCACCGAATTATTCATAAAGATGTCAACAAAATATAGAGTGTACAGAGGAGATTTACTAGAATGTTACCTGGGTCTCAGCACCTAAGTACAGAGAAAGGTTGAACAAGTTAAGTCTTTATTCTTTACAGCGTTGAAGTTTCGGGGGGGGGGGGGCATTTGATAGAGGCATTTAAAATTATGAGGGGATAGATAGTGTTGATATGGATAGGCTTTTTTCCATTGAGAGTAGGCGAGATTCAAACAAATGGACATGAGTTGAGAGTTGGGGCCAAAAGTTAAGGGGTAACACGAGGGGGAACTTCTTTACTCAGAGAGTGGTAACTGTGTGGAATGAGCATCCAGTAGAAGTGGCAAAGGCAGGTTCAATATTGTCATTTTAAAAACTGGATATGTATATGGACAGGAAGGGAATGGAGGGTTATGGACTGAGTGCAGGTAGGTGGGACTAGGTGAGAGTAAGCGCTCGGCACGGACTGTGTTACTGTGCTGTAATAGTCATATCGTTGTATGACATAAGTGCAAGGGCTGCATATCTGGACTGTTGAACAGGCATTCAGTCTAAAATTAATTTTGCATCTTATCAGGACCGTCGGTCAAACTCACCTCAGCTCATTAATCCAGGATGACTATTAATCTGTGAGATTCGCCATGTCTGTCCATCTACTCCACAATAAAGTACCGTAGATTCCGGACTACAGAGCGCACCTGATTTTTAGCCGCTGGCACTAATTTTAGAAATAAAATCATTTTTTTAAATGTAAAGGCCGCACCGGATTTTAGGCCGCACCGGAATTTTCGGCCGCAGGTGTCCCACGTTGTAATATGAGATATTTACACAGAAAGATATTACACGTGAGGATTTTTTTAACTTTTAATTAAATCCATATGGTAACAAAAACAAATACATATTGCAAATGCTTTTTTTCGAACCGTGCCCGTACGCGGCTACTTTTAAATATACGTTGCGTATACTTCTTTACTGAACAACATTCCAATATCTCCTAACGACTGGTAAAAAATATATATACTGCAGCCTACCAGGAAAAGTTATTGATACCTTTAACTTAAAAGCAGATTTCGCTCGGATCCAAAGCCGCTCGCGGAATCCGCTCCCCCCCTCCTTTCCGTTTCATCGCAAACGGCATTTAAAAGCAGATTTCGCTCAGATCCAAAGCCGCTCCGCCGCTCCCCCCCCTCCTTTCCGTTTCATCGCAAACGGCATTTTCCCACAAGACGCCGCGAAACCGGGTGTGTCGTCATAGCATCCCGCGATGTAGTACAGAAAACAAATATAGTTTAAACTAAGAGGGTAGGTAGCACAATGCTTCGAGTGTTTTCCATGTTGATGAGGGTGAGTACAAATGACTGATTTACAATAATTTAATTGTGAAAGTGCGCTTGATTTATCGTACAATTTCATTGGACCTCTGTGAACTACTCATCAATTTTATTGGTCTACTGTTACGAGGCAAAATGTTTACGAGGCGGCATGAAAAAAACCTAGCATTAGCCGCTCTGGATTATTGGCCGCAAAGTTCAAAGCTGTTCAAAAATGTGGGAAAAAAGTAGCGGCTTAAAATCCGGAATCTACGGTAATTGTTTCCTTTATAGAAAGTCACTGAACTGACAGAGAAGGGAAACCGGACAGAGAGTTCCAGACTCTTCCTCAGTTTGGTGAATGGCAAAGGCTCCCGGGCCCGGAGGGCGATGTGGGAATCCTTTGTGATGTGGAGGACTGAGTTACCGAAGTTGGACAGGATACTGAGGAAATACAGGAGCTCGGTATGTTAAAAACACGCACTGAACCCAAAGGCACATTGAACTGAATAGTTGTAATTATTTTAGTTCTGTTTTCATGAACTCTTTTTTTGATTTAAACAGGTCCTGACCCAGAGGAATACATAAACATCGCACAAGGGTTGTCTGAGTTACCCACTGAACTGACAGGTGAGTGATGAAATGCTCAGTTCAAACCACATCTCAAATGTTAGACTGTGACTTGGCAGAATCTGGGAACGAAAATCCACCATCAATCATTCGCCGATCTCTGGTTTCAGGTTACAATTCAGATCATCTCTCGTTGCAGCCTGAACATTGCAAAGCGTATTTTTCCAGCTGTTCCAGCTGTTGATGTATTAATCCAGTCCTTGTGTCTCTGAACCCTCCACTCCGGGTCCTAACGCTCTGGGAATCCCCACACACCCCAGACAGGCTCCTGACACACTGTATGACCCTGTCCAGGTGACCTTTCTCTCTTCAGACCTTTCAGATTCCCAAGCAGCTTCTCCTTCGTAATAGCAGCTGCACTCAATTCTGTCCGCTGATGCTCTTTACAATTTGGAATTCTGCTAGTGACTTCCACAGAGTATGTCTGACATTTCCTTTTTCTCCCGTTACTAAATCTACAACTTCATTTTCCAGCGGTCCGATATCAACCCTCTACTTTTTTTACTCTTTATATATCTGGAAAAGGAGAAAAATCACTTTGTTATCCTCTCTTATGTTATTGACCATACCCTCGCATTTCCTGCACATTCACGTATCTCTTGGAGCATCTATGACATAGCTGCCTCCAACACGACCCAGGCTGTAAATTTCAGGCACACACCACCCTGTGAAAAATCTGCCCACATGTACTCTAAATTTACCCCATTTCACCTTTACCAAATGCCCTCTGGTATGACTCATCAATCCTAAGTTGAAAGCAAAATACAGGCTCTCTACCCAAAATCTTATCTCTCAATCTTATAAACATCAGGCAGATCTCTATTCTAACTCCAGAATAAACAATCCAAGTTTCTCAAAGCTCTACTTGCCTCACATGCCACCGAATCCAAGCAACATCCTGGTGAACCTGTTCTGCACCCTCTCCAATCATCCCCAGTGCTGGACAATCAGAAATGAACACAATACTCTAGATGCTCCCTAAAACCATAAGACTTAGGAAGATAATTAAGCCATTCAGCTCAGTGAATTTGCTCCGCAATTCCTCTCAACCCCATTATCCTGCCTTCTCTAAATGCTGACGCTCTTCCGAATCAGGAACATCTCTGAGTAAAGAAACCTCCATTTCCCGCATGTTCTGTTCCTGTTTTGACAGCATTGGTGTTTGCAGTGGACACCTGTGACTCCCCAGTGTGTAGCTTTGCCAAAATGCACAGTGTCCTGCTCTCCATATTTCCACACCAGGTCAGCAATAACATCGTCTGCTAATGATGCAAACAATGCTTTAAATATAGTGAAATGTTGTAACGGGAGTGCAGTCAGGATTGCAATAGGATATCCGGGGAACGTTCACCTTCATCAGTAATTAGTGTCAGAATATGAGGATTGGACATTTTTCTGAGACAATCATCGCTGTTAGTTCCTGTGACTGTGAACAGAATTTTACTTTCTGTCCTAATATCCATGGAAACATTGAATTAATTCATGTAATCTCAAACACTGAATATTGGAATGCAGTTATAAAGACCTTTGTCAGTTGAGCTAGTTAACATTTTGACTCTGTTCTCTGTTCCCATGAAGATGTTCAACAGAAACACAAGGAGACTCTGCGGGCACAAACTGAAACACTGAGAGTGAACACCATCCTGATGAGGGAGAAGGTGAAGGTTTTCCAGCTGGATGATCGATACACAAAGCTCACCGTCATTTCTACTCTTCGAGATCGGAGACTGGTGGAACACGAGCTGCTGGCAAGAGGCAGAGATCACGAGGATTATAGAGAGAAACATCTCCGTGGAGCATTAGAAAAAATACAGACTGCTCAGTTATTCCACAGCAGTTTTTCCCGGAGTAAATCCAAATCTGGGAGTTCTGCAGCAGTAGCCGGAGTGCCAGGAATCGGGAAAACAACAATGGTACAAAAGATTATTTATGACTGGGCCGAGGGGAAAATATTCCAACAGTTCCAGTTTGTCTTCAGTTTCAAATTCCGGGATTTAAACTCTATCAACTGCAGAATAAACCTGAGGGAACTGATACTGGATCAGTATCCTTACTTTGGGAATATCCTGAGAGAGGTCTGGAAGAACCCAGAGGGATTGCTGTTTATATTCGATGGTTTGGATGAATTCAAGCACAGAATCGATTTTGCGGACAGTCGGAGAGATACAGAACCCAAGCACCAGTGCCCAGATCCCGAGTGGTGGTGTGAAGTGTCTGACATAGTGTACAGTTTAATTCAGGGCAAGCTGCTCCCAGGGTGTTCAGTGCTGGTGACCACCCGCCCCTCTGTGTTACATTTATTGGAAAAGGCAAAGATCGGTGTCTGGGCTGAAATCCTGGGATTTGTTGGTGAGGAACGGAAGGAATATTTCATCAGGCATTTTGAAGATCAGACGGTGGCAGCAGCTGTTTTCAAACACGTGCAGGAGAACGAGATCCTGTACACCATGAGCTACAACCCCTCCTACTGCTGGATCCTCGCTCTGGCACTGGGCCCCTTCTTCACACAAAGAGTCAGGGACCCGCAGCGAGTTCCCAAGACCATCACTCAACTGTACTCCTACTATATTTACAACATCCTGAAAAATCACGGCCGTGAGATTGAGAGACCCCGTGATGTGTTACTCAGGGTGGGTCAGATGGCCTACAGAGGAGTGTCCGAGAAGAAGATTGTGTTTGCAGACGGAGATTTGATCAAGTTCAATCTGCAGCCTTCGCAGTTCCTGTCCGGGTTCCTGATGGAGCTTTTGGAGAGAGAGGATTCTGCCCACAGCGTGGTGTACACATTCCCACACCTCACCATCCAGGAGTTTGTAGCTGCAGTCGCACAATTCCTGACTGTACATCCCGAGGATATCCTGAAACTCCTCACTGAAGCCCACAAGACGGAAGATGGGCGATTTGAGGTATTTCTCCGTTTTGTTGCTGGTCTCTCCAACCCAATGACAGCTCGGGGCCTGGAGGAGTTTCTGGGTCCATTTCCTCATCAAACAACCTGCCGGGTGATTGACTGGGTGAAGGAGGAGGTTAAACGCCAGAGTGGAAACAAGAGGAGTGAAGCTGGTAGAAGGAGCCTCCTGAACACATTGCACTACCTGTTTGAGTCTCAGAATCGTGGACTGGCTCAGGCCGCACTGGGATCTCTGAAAACACTTTCATTCAGTGGAATGACACTGACCCCTATTGACTGCGCGGTCCTGTCTCATGCCATTGGACTCTGTGATACAATAAAACACCTCGACCTGGAGAAATGCAACATTCAGTGTGAAGGAATCCAGCGGCTGGGACCCGGGCTTCACAAGTGCCAGGAGTTGAGGTAACTTGATTTATCTCTCACTCAGAACTGTGAAACGGTTCCATTGTGCTGTTTCAAAGAAAACGGATTTGGGTAAAACTGCAGTAAATCAAATTGAGATGAATTGTGACAAATGCCACCCCCCTTCATCCCGTGCGATCACCCTTCCCCATCCCCCTTCATCCTGTGGGATCTCTCTTCCCCATCCCCCTTCCTCCTATGGAATCTCTCTTCCCCATCCCCCTTCCTCCTATGGAATCTCACTTCCCGATCCCTTTCCTCCTGTGGTATCTGTCTTCTCCATCCCCTTCCTCCTGTCGGATCACTTTCCCCATCCCCCTTCCTCCTGTGGGATCTCTCTTCCCAACTCCTTCCTCCTGTGGGATCTCTCTTCCCAACTCCTTCCACCTGTGTGATCTCTCTTCCAGATCCCCCGTCCTCCTGTGGGATCTCTCTTCCCCATCCCCTTCCTCCTATGGGATCTCACATCCCGATCACTTTCCTCCTGTGGTATCTCTCTTCTCCATCCCCTTCCTCCTGTGGGATCACTTTCCCCATCCCCCTTCCTCCTGTGGGATCTCTCTTCCCAACTCCTTCCACCTGTGGGATCTCTCTTCCCAACTCCTTCATCCTGTGTGATCTCTCTTCCAGATCCCACTTCCTCCTGTGGGATCTCTCTTCCCAACTCCTTCCTCCTGTGTGATCTCTCTTCCAGATCCCCCTTCCTCCTGTGGGATCTCTCTTCCCCATCCCCTTCCTCCTATGGGATCTCACATCCCGATCCCTTTCCTCCTGTGGTATCTCTCTTCTCCATCCCCTTCCTCCTGTCGGATCACTTTCCCCATCCCCCTTCCTCCTGTGGGATCTCTCTTCCCAACTCCTTCCTCCTATAGGATCTCTCTTCCCCATCCCCCTGCCTTCTGTGTGATCTCTCTTCCTGATCCCTTTCCTCCTGTCGGATCACTTTCCCCATCCCCCTAACAGAGGGATCTCTCTTCCCCATCCCCTTCCTCCTCTGGGATCTCAATAACCCATCCCCTTCCTCCTGTGGAATCTCCCTTCCCCATCCCCCATCCTCCTGTGGGATCTCTCTTCCCCATCCCCCTTTCTCCTGTGGGGTCTCTCTTCCCAACCCCCTTCCTACTGTGGGATCTCTCTTCCCCATCCCCCTTTCTCCTGTGGGGTCTCTCTTCCCAACCCCTTCCTACTGTGGGATCTCTCTTCCCAACCCCTTCCTCCTGTGGGATCTCTCTTCCCAACCACTTCATCCTGTGGGATCTCTCTTCCCTATCCACTTCCTCCTGTGGGATCTCTCTTCCCAACCACTTCCTCCTGTGGGATCTCTCTTCCCAATTCCTTCCTCCTGTGTGATCTCTCTTCCAGATTCCCCTTTCTCCTGTGGGATCTCTCTTCCCCATCCCCCTTCCTCCTAGGGGATCTCACTTCCCGAACCCTTTCCTCCTGTGGTATCTCTCTTCTGCATCCCCTTCCTCCTGTCGGATCACTTTCCCCATCCCCCTTCCTCCTGTGGGATCTCTCTTCCCCATCCCCCTGCCTTCTGTGTGATCTCTCTTCCCGATCCCTTTCCTCCTGTCGGATCACTTTCCCCATCCCCCTTACTGTGGGATCTCTCTTGCCCATTCCCATCCTCTTGTGGGATCTCTCATCACCATCACTCTTCTTCCTGAGGGATCTCTCTTCCCCATCCCCTTCCTCCTCTGGGATCTCAATAACCCATCCCCATCCTCCTGTGGAATCTCCCTTCCCCATCCCCCTTCCTCGTGTGGGATCTCCTTTACCCATCCCCCTTCCTCCTGTGGAATCTCCCTTCCCCATCCCCTTCCTCATGTGGGATATCTCTACCCCATCCCCTTCCTCATGTGGGATCTCTCTACCCCATTCCCTTCCTCGTGTGGAATCTCCTTTACCCATCCCCCTTCCTCCCAAGCGATCAATTTTCCCCATCCACCTTCCTCCTATAGGATCTCTCTTCCCCATCCCCCTGCCTTCTGTGTGATCTCTCTTCCTGATCCCTTTCCTCCTGTCGGATCACTTTCCCCATCCCCCTTACTGAGGGATCTCTCTTCCCCATCCCCTTCCTCCTCTGGGATCTCAATAACCCATCCCCTTCCTCCTGTGGAATCTCCCTTCCCCATCCCCCATCCTCCTGTGGGATCTCTCTTCCCCATCCCCCTTTCTCCTGTGGGGTCTCTCTTCCCAACCCCTTCCTACTGTGGGATCTCTCTTCCCAACCCCTTCCTCCTGTGGGATCTCTCTTCCCAACCACTTCATCCTGTGGGATCTCTCTTCCCTATCCACTTCCTCCTGTGGGATCTCTCTTCCCAACCACTTCCTCCTGTGGGATCTCTCTTCCCAATTCCTTCCTCCTGTGTGATCACTCTTCCAGATTCCCCTTTCTCCTGTGGGATCTCTCTTCCCCATCCCCCTTCCTCCTAGGGGATCTCACTTCCCGAACCCTTTCCTCCTGTGGTATCTCTCTTCTGCATCCCCTTCCTCCTGTCGGATCACTTTCCCCATCCCCCTTCCTCCTGTGGGATCTCTCTTCCCCATTCCCATCCTCTTGTGGGATCTCTCATCCCCATCACTCTTCTTCCTGAGGGATCTCTCTTCCCCATCCCCTACCTCCTCTGGGATCTCAATAACCCATCCCGTTCCTCCTGTGGAATCTCCCTTCCCCATCCCCCATCCTCCTGTGGGATCTCTCTTCCCCATCCCCCTTTCTCCTGTGGGGTCTCTCTTCCCAACCCCTTCCTACTGTGGGATCTCTCTTCCCAACCCCTTCCTCCTGTGGGATCTCTCTTCCCAACCACTTCATCCTGTGGGATCTCTCTTTCATATCCACTTCCTCCTGTGGGATCTCTCTTCCCAACCACTTCCTCCTGTGGGATCTCTCTTCCCCAACTCCTTCCTCCTGTGTGATCTCTCTTCTAGATTCCCCTTCCTCCTGTGGGATCTCACTTCCCGAACCCTTTCCTCCTGTCGGATCACTTTCCCCATCCCACTTACTGTAGGATCTCTCTTCCCCATTCCCATCCTCTTGTGGGATCTCTCATCCCCATCACTCTTCTTCCTGAGGGATCTCTCTTCCCCATCCCCTTCCTCCTCTGGGATCTCAATAACCCATCCCGTTCCTCCTGTGGAATCTCCCTTCCCCATCCCCCATCCTCCTGTGGGATCTCTCTTCCCCATCCCCCTTTCTCCTGTGGGGTCTCTCTTCCCAACCCCTTCCTACTGTGGGATCTCTCTTCCCAACCCCTTCCTCCTGTGGGATCTCTCTTCCCAACCACTTCATCCTGTGGGATCTCTCTTTCATATCCACTTCCTCCTGTGGGATCTCTCTTCCCAACCACTTCCTCCTGTGGGATCTCTCTTCCCCAACTCCTTCCTCCTGTGTGATCTCTCTTCTAGATTCCCCTTCCTCCTGTGGGATCTCACTTCCCGAACCCTTTCCTCCTGTGGTATCTCCCTTCTGCATCCCCTTCCACCTGTCGGATCACTTTCCCCATCCCCCTTCCTCCTGTGGGATCTCTCTTCCCCATCCCCCTGCCTTCTGTGTGATATCTCTTCCCGATCCCTTTCCTCCTGTCGGATCACTTTCCCCATCCCCTTCCTCCTCTGGGATCTCAATAACCCATCCCCTTCCTCCTGTGGAATCTCCCTTCCTCATCCCCCTTCCTCGTGTGGGATCTCCTTTACCCATCCCCCTTCCTCCTGTGGAATCTCTCTTCCCCATCCCCCTTCCTCGTGTGGGATCTCCTTTACCCATCCCACTTCCTCCTGTGGGATCTGTCTTCCCTATCCCACTTCCTTCTGTGGGATTTCTCTTCCCCATCCCACTTCTTCCTGTGGCATCTCTCTTCCCCATCCGCTTCCCCATGTAGAATTCTTTTCCTGATCTTCTTCCTCCCCTTCGATCTCCCTTCCTGATTCAGCTTCCTACTGCGCCATTTCTCTACTATATACACTTCCTCCTCTGGGATCTCTCCTCCCTATCCACTTCCTCCTGTGGGATCTCTCTTCCCAACCACTTCCTCCTGTGGGATCTCTCTTCCCAACTCCTTCCTCCTGTGTGAACTCTCTTCCAGATTCCCCTTTCTCCTGTGGGATCTCACTTCCCGAACCCTTTCCTCCTGTGGTATCTCTCTTCTGCATCCCCTTCCTCCTGTCGGATCACTTTCCCCATCCCCCTTCCTCCTGTGGGATCTCTCTTCCCCATCCCCCTGCCTTCTGTGTGATATCTCTTCCCGATCCCTTTCCTCCTGTCGGATCACTTTCCCCATCCCCTTCCTCCTCTGGGATCTCAATAACCCATCCCCATCCTCCTGTGGAATCTCCCTTCCCCATCCCCCTTCCTCGTGTGGGATCTCCTTTACCCATCCCCCTTCCTCCTGTGGAATCTCCCTTCCCCATCCCCTTCCTCATGTGGGATATCTCTACCCCATCCCCTTCCTCATGTGGGATCTCTCTACCCCATTCCCTTCCTCGTGTGGAATCTCCTTTACCCATCCCCCTTCCTCCCAAGCGATCATTTTTCCCCATCCACCTTCCTCCTATAGGATCTCTCTTCCCCATCCCCCTGCCTTCTGTGTGATCTCTCTTCCTGATCCCTTTCCTCCTGTCGGATCACTTTCCCCATCCCCCTTACTGAGGGATCTCTCTTCCCCATCCCCTTCCTCCTCTGGGATCTCAATAACCCATCCCCTTCCTCCTGTGGAATCTCCCTTCCCCATCCCCCATCCTCCTGTGGGATCTCTCTTCCCCATCCCCCTTTCTCCTGTGGGGTCTCTCTTCCCAACCCCTTCCTACTGTGGGATCTCTCTTCCCAACCCCTTCCTCCTGTGGGATCTCTCTTCCCAACCACTTCATCCTGTGGTATCTCTCTTCCCTATCCACTTCCTCCTGTGGGATCTCTCTTCCCAACCACTTCCTCCTGTGGGATCTCTCCTCCCAACTCCTTCCTCCTGTGTGATCTCTCTTCCAGATTCCCCTTTTTCCTGTGGGATCTCTCTTCCCCATCCCCTTCCTCCTGTGGAATCTCCCTTCCCCATCCCGTTTCTCCTGTGGGATCTCTCTTCCCCATCCCCCTTCCTCCTATGGAATCTCACTTCCCGAACACTTTCCTCCTGTGGTATCTCTCTTCTGCATCCCCTTCCTCCTGTCGGATCACTTTCCCCATCCCCCTTCCTCCTGTGGGATCTCTCTTCCCCATCCCCCTGCCTTCTGTGTGATCTCTCTTCCCGATCCCTTTCCTCCTGTCGGATCACTTTCCCCATCCCCCTTACTGTGGGATCTCTCTTCCCCATTCCCATCCTCTTGTGGGATCACTCATCCCCATCACTCTTCTTCCTGAGGGATCTCTCTTCCCCATCCGCTTCCTCCTCTGGGATCTCAATAACCCATCCCCATCCTCCTGTGGAATCTCCCTTCCCCATCCCCCTTCCTCGTGTGGGATCTCCTTTACCCATCCCCCTTCCTCCTGTGGAATCTCCCTTCCCCATCCCCTTCCTCATGTGGGATATCTCTACCCCATCCCCTTCCTCATGTGGGATCTCTCTACCCCATTCCCTTCCTCGTGTGGAATCTCCTTTACCCATCCCCCTTCCGCCCAAGCGATCATTTTTCCCCATCCACCTTCCTCCTATAGGATCTCTCTTCCCCATCCCCCTGCCTTCTGTGTGATCTCTCTTCCTGATCCCTTTCCTCCTGTCGGATCACTTTCCCCATCCCCCTTACTGAGGGATCTCTCTTCCCCATCCCCTTCCTCCTCTGGGATCTCAATAACCCATCCCCTTCCTCCTGTGGAATCTCCCTTCCCCATCCCCCATCCTCCTGTGGGATCTCTCTTCCCCATCCCCCTTTCTCCTGTGGGGTCTCTCTTCCCAACCCCTTCCTACTGTGGGATCTCTCTTCCCAACCCCTTCCTCCTGTGGGATCTCTCTTCCCAACCACTTCATCCTGTGGTATCTCTCTTCCCTATCCACTTCCTCCTGTGGGATCTCTCTTCCCAACCACTTCCTCCTGTGGGATCTCTCCTCCCAACTCCTTCCTCCTGTGTGATCTCTCTTCCAGATTCCCCTTTCTCCTGTGGGATCTCTCTTCCCCATCCCCCTAAATCCTAGGGGATCTCACTTCCCGAACACTTTCCTCCTGTGGTATCTCTCTTCTGCATCCCCTTCCTCCTGTCGGATCACTTTCCCCATCCCCCTTCCTCCTGTGGTATCTCTCTTCCCGATCCCTTTCCTCCTGTCGGATCTCTTTCCCCATCCCCCTTACTGTGGGATCTCTCTTCCCCATTCCCATCCTCTTGTGGGATCTCTCATCCCCATCACTCTTCTTCCTGAGGGATCTCTCTTCCCAATCCCCTTTCTCCCGTGGGATCTCTCTTTTCCATCCCCCTTCGACCTGTGGGAACTCTGTTCCCCATCCCACTTCCTCCTGTGGGATCTCTCTTCCCCATCCCCCTTCCTCCTGTGGGATCTCTCTTCCCCATCCCCCTTCCTCCTAGGGGATCTCACTTCCCGAACACTTTCCTCCTGTGGTATCTCTCTTCTGCATCCCCTTCCTCCTGTCGGATCACTTTCCCCATCCCCCTTCCTCCTGTGGGATCTCTCTTCCCCATCCCCCTGCCTTCTGTGTGATCTCTCTTCCCGATCCCTTTCCTCCTGTCGGATCACTTTCCCCATCCCCCTTACTGTGGGATCTCTCTTCCCCATTCCCATCCTCTTGTGGGATCACTCATCCCCATCACTCTTCTTCCTGAGGGATCTCTCTTCCCCATCCCCTTCCTCCTCTGGGATCTCAATAACCCATCCCGTTCCTCCTGTGGAATCTCCCTTCCCCATCCCCCATCCTCCTGTGGGATCACTCTTCCCCATCCCCCTTTCTCCTGTGGGGTCTCTCTTCCCAACCCCTTCCTACTGTGGGATCTCTCTTCCCAATCCCCTTTCTCCCGTGGGATCTCTCTTTTCCATCCCCCTTCGACCTGTGGGAACTCTGTTCCCCATCCCACTTCCTCCTGTGGGATCTCTCTTCCCCATCCCCCTTCCTCCTGTGGGATCTCTCTTCCCCATCCCCCTTCCTCCTAGGGGATCTCACTTCCCGAACACTTTCCTCCTGTGGTATCTCTCTTCTGCATCCCCTTCCTCCTGTCGGATCACTTTCCCCATCCCCCTTCCTCCTGTGGGATCTCTCTTCCCCATCCCCCTGCCTTCTGTGTGATCTCTCTTCCCGATCCCTTTCCTCCTGTCGGATCACTTTCCCCATCCCCCTTACTGTGGGATCTCTCTTCCCCATTCCCATCCTCTTGTGGGATCACTCATCCCCATCACTCTTCTTCCTGAGGGATCTCTCTTCCCCATCCGCTTCCTCCTCTGGGATCTCAATAACCCATCCCCATCCTCCTGTGGAATCTCCCTTCCCCATCCCCCTTCCTCGTGTGGGATCTCCTTTACCCATCCCCCTTCCTCCTGTGGAATCTCCCTTCCCCATCCCCTTCCTCATGTGGGATCTCTCTTCCCCATCCCCCTTTCTCCTGTGGGGTCTCTCTTCCCAACCCCTTCCTACTGTGGGATCTCTCCTCCCAACTCCTTCCTCCTGTGTGATTTCTCTTCCAGATTCCCCTTTCTCCTGTGGGATCTCTCTTCCCCATCCCCCTTCCTCCTAGGGGATCTCACTTCCCGAACACTTTCCTCCTGTGGTATCTCTCTTCTGCATCCCCTTCCTCCTGTCGGATCACTTTCCCCATCCCCCTTCCTCCTGTGGTATCTCTCTTCCCGATCCCTTTCCTCCTGTCGGATCTCTTTCCCCATCCCCCTTACTGTGGGATCTCTCTTCCCCATTCCCATCCTCTTGTGGGATCTCTCATCCCCATCACTCTTCTTCCTGAGGGATCTCTCTTCCCAACCCCTTCCTACTGTGGGATCTCCTTTACCCATCCCCCTTCCTCCTGTGGAATCTCCCTTCCCCATCCCCTTCCTCACGTGGGATCTCTCTTCCCCATCCCCCTTTCTCCTGTGGGGTCTCTCTTCCCAACCCCTTCCTACTGTGGGATCTCTCTTCCCAACCCCTTCCTCCTGTGGGATCTCTCTTCCCAACCACTTCATCCTGTGGTATCTCTCTTCCCTATCCACTTCCTCCTGTGGGATCTCTCTTCCCAACCACTTCCTCCTGTGGGATCTCTCCTCCCAACTCCTTCCTCCTGTGTGATCTCTCTTCCAGATTCCCCTTTCTCCTGTGGGATCTCTCTTCCCCATCCCCCTTCCCCCTAGGGGATCTCACTTCCCGAACACTTTCCTCCTGTGGTATCTCTCTTCTGCATCCCCTTCCTCCTGTCGGATCACTTTCCCCATCCCCCTTCCTCCTGTGGTATCTCTCTTCCCGATCCCTTTCCTCCTGTCGGATCTCTTTCCCCATCCCCCTTACTGTGGGATCTCTCTTCCCCATTCCCATCCTCTTGTGGGATCACTCATCCCCATCACTCTTCTTCCTGAGGGATCTCTCTTCCCCATCCGCTTCCTCCTCTGGGATCTCAATAACCCATCCCCATCCTCCTGTGGAATCTCCCTTCCCCATCCCCCTTCCTCGTGTGGGATCTCCTTTACCCATCCCCCTTCCTCCTGTGGAATCTCCCTTCCCCATCCCCCATCCTCCTGTGGGATCTCTCTTCCCCATCCCCCTTTCTCCTGTGGGGTCTCTCTTCCCAACCCCTTCCTACTGTGGGATCTCTCTTCCCAACCCCTTCCTCCTGTGGGATCTCTCTTCCCAACCACTTCATCCTGTGGTATCTCTCTTCCCTATCCACTTCCTCCTGTGGGATCTCTCTTCCCAACCACTTCCTCCTGTGGGATCTCTCCTCCCAACTCCTTCCTCCTGTGTGATCTCTCTTCCAGATTCCCCTTTCTCCTGTGGGATCTCTCTTCCCCATCCCCCTTCCTCCTAGGGGATCTCACTTCCCGAACACTTTCCTCCTGTGGTATCTCTCTTCTGCATCCCCTTCCTCCTGTCGGATCACTTTCCCCATCCCCCTTCCTCCTGTGGTATCTCTCTTCCCGATCCCTTTCCTCCTGTCGGATCTCTTTCCCCATCCCCCTTACTGTGGGATCTCTCTTCCCCATTCCCATCCTCTTGTGGGATCTCTCATCCCCATCACTCTTCTTCCTGAGGGATCTCTCTTCCCCATCCCCTTCCTCCTCTGGGATCTCAATAACCCATCCCGTTCCTCCTGTGGAATCTCCCTTCCCCATCCCCCATCCTCCTGTGGGATCACTCTTCCCCATCCCCCTTTCTCCTGTGGGGTCTCTCTTCCCAACCCCTTCCTACTGTGGGATCTCTCTTCCCAATCCCCTTTCTCCCGTGGGATCTCTCTTTTCCATCCCCCTTCGACCTGTGGGAACTCTGTTCCCCATCCCACTTCCTCCTGTGGGATCTCTCTTCCCCATCCCCCTTCCTCCTGTGGGATCTCTCTTCCCCATCCCCCTTCCTCCTTTGGGATCTCTCTTCCCAATCCCCTTCCTCGTGTAGGATCTCCTTTACCCATCCCCCTTCCTCCTATAGGATCTCTCTTCCCCATCCCCCTTCCTCCTGTAGGATCTCCCTTCACCATCCGCCTAACTCCTGTGGGATCTCTCCTTCCCATTCCCTTTCTCCCGTAGGATCCCTCTTTTCTATCCCCCTTCGACCTGTGGGAACTCTGTTCCCCATCCCACTTCCTCCTGTGGGATCTGTCTTCCCTATCCCACTTTTTTCTGTGGGATTTCTCTTCCCCATCCCACTTCTTCCTGTGGCATCTCTCTTCCCCATCCGCTTCCCCATGTAGAATTATTTTCCTGATCTTCTTCCTCCCCTTTGATCTCCCTTCCTGATTCAGCTTCCTACTGCGCCATTTCTCTACTATATACACTTCCTCCTCTGGGATCTCTCTTCCCAACCACTTCATCCTGTGGGATCTCTCTTCCCTATCCACTTCCTCCTGTGGGATCTCTCTTCCCAACCACTTCCTCCTGTGGGATCTCTCCTCCCAACTCCTTCCTCCTGTGTGATCTCTCTTCCAGATTCCCCTTTCTCCTGTGGGATCTCTCTTCCCCATCCCCCTTCCCCCTAGGGGATCTCACTTCCCGAACACTTTCCTCCTGTGGTATCTCTCTTCTGCATCCCCTTCCTCCTGTCGGATCACTTTCCCCATCCCCCTTCCTCCTGTGGTATCTCTCTTCCCGATCCCTTTCCTCCTGTCGGATCTCTTTCCCCATCCCCCTTACTGTGGGATCTCTCTTCCCCATTCCCATCCTCTTGTGGGATCACTCATCCCCATCACTCTTCTTCCTGAGGGATCTCTCTTCCCCATCCGCTTCCTCCTCTGGGATCTCAATAACCCATCCCCATCCTCCTGTGGAATCTCCCTTCCCCATCCCCCTTCCTCGTGTGGGATCTCCTTTACCCATCCCCCTTCCTCCTGTGGAATCTCCCTTCCCCATCCCCCATCCTCCTGTGGGATCTCTCTTCCCCATCCCCCTTTCTCCTGTGGGGTCTCTCTTCCCAACCCCTTCCTACTGTGGGATCTCTCTTCCCAACCCCTTCCTCCTGTGGGATCTCTCTTCCCAACCACTTCATCCTGTGGTATCTCTCTTCCCTATCCACTTCCTCCTGTGGGATCTCTCTTCCCAACCACTTCCTCCTGTGGGATCTCTCCTCCCAACTCCTTCCTCCTGTGTGATCTCTCTTCCAGATTCCCCTTTCTCCTGTGGGATCTCTCTTCCCCATCCCCCTTCCTCCTAGGGGATCTCACTTCCCGAACACTTTCCTCCTGTGGTATCTCTCTTCTGCATCCCCTTCCTCCTGTCGGATCACTTTCCCCATCCCCCTTCCTCCTGTGGTATCTCTCTTCCCGATCCCTTTCCTCCTGTCGGATCTCTTTCCCCATCCCCCTTACTGTGGGATCTCTCTTCCCCATTCCCATCCTCTTGTGGGATCTCTCATCCCCATCACTCTTCTTCCTGAGGGATCTCTCTTCCCCATCCCCTTCCTCCTCTGGGATCTCAATAACCCATCCCGTTCCTCCTGTGGAATCTCCCTTCCCCATCCCCCATCCTCCTGTGGGATCACTCTTCCCCATCCCCCTTTCTCCTGTGGGGTCTCTCTTCCCAACCCCTTCCTACTGTGGGATCTCTCTTCCCAATCCCCTTTCTCCCGTGGGATCTCTCTTTTCCATCCCCCTTCGACCTGTGGGAACTCTGTTCCCCATCCCACTTCCTCCTGTGGGATCTCTCTTCCCCATCCCCCTTCCTCCTGTGGGATCTCTCTTCCCCATCCCCCTTCCTCCTTTGGGATCTCTCTTCCCAATCCCCTTCCTCGTGTAGGATCTCCTTTACCCATCCCCCTTCCTCCTATAGGATCTCTCTTCCCCATCCCCCTTCCTCCTGTAGGATCTCCCTTCACCATCCGCCTAACTCCTGTGGGATCTCTCCTTCCCATTCCCTTTCTCCCGTAGGATCCCTCTTTTCTATCCCCCTTCGACCTGTGGGAACTCTGTTCCCCATCCCACTTCCTCCTGTGGGATCTGTCTTCCCTATCCCACTTTTTTCTGTGGGATTTCTCTTCCCCATCCCACTTCTTCCTGTGGCATCTCTCTTCCCCATCCGCTTCCCCATGTAGAATTATTTTCCTGATCTTCTTCCTCCCCTTTGATCTCCCTTCCTGATTCAGCTTCCTACTGCGCCATTTCTCTACTATATACACTTCCTCCTCTGGGATCTCTCTTCCCAACCACTTCATCCTGTGGGATCTCTCTTCCCTATCCACTTCCTCCTGTGGGATCTCTCTTCCCAACCACTTCCTCCTGTGGGATCTCTCTTCCCAACTCCTTCATCCTGTGTGATCTCTATTCCAGATTCCCCTTTCTCCTGTTGGATCTCTCTTCCCGATCCCTTTCCTCCTGTCGGATCACTTTCCCCATCCCCTTCCTCCCAAGCGATCATTTTTCCCCATCGCCCTTCCTCCCAAGCGATCATTTTTCCCCATCCCCCTTCCTCCTATAGGATCTCTCTTCCCCATCTCCCTTCCTCCTGTGGGATCTCTCTTCCCGATCCCCTTCTTCCTGTGGGATCTCTCTTCCCAACTCCTTCCTCCTGTGTGATCTCTCTTCCAGATTCCACTTTCTCCTGTGGGATCTCTCTTCCCCATCCCCCTTCCTCCTAGGGGATCTCACTTCCCGAACACTTTCCTCCTGTGGTATCTCCCTTCTGCATCCCCTTCCTCCTGTCGGATCACTTTCCCCATCCCCCTTCCTCCTGTGGGATCTCTCTTCCCCATCCCCCTGCCTTCTGTGTGATCTCTCTTCCCGATCCCTTTCCTCCTGTCGGATCACTTTCCACATCCCCATCCTCCCAAGCGATCATTTTTCCCCATCCACATTCCTCCCAAGCGATCATTTTTCCCCATCCCCCTTCCTCCTATAGGATCTCTCTTCCCCATCCCCCTTCCTCCTGTGGGATCTCTCTTCCCGATCCCCTTCTACCTGTGGGATCTCTCTTCCCCATCCCACTTCCTCCTGTATGATCTCTCTTACCCATCCCCCTTCCTCCTGTAGGATCTCTCTTCCCCATCCGCCTTCCTCCTGTGGGATCTCTGCTTCCCATTCCCCTTTCTCCCGTGGGATCTCTCTTTTCCATCCCCCTTCGACCTGTGGGAACTCTGTTCCCCATCCCCCTTCCTCCTGTGGGATCTCTCTTCCCCATCCCCCTTCCTCCTTTGGGATCTCTCTTCCCAATCCCCTTCCTCGTGTAGGATCTCCTTTACCCATCCCCCTTCCTCCTATAGGATCTCTCTTCCCCATCCCTCTTCCTCCTGTTGGATCTCCCTTCACCATCTGCCTAACTCCTGTGGGATCTCTCCTTCCCATTCCCTTTCTCCCGTAGGATCCCTTTTCTATCCCCCTTCGACCTGTGGGAACTCTGTTCCCCATCCCACTTCCTCCTGTGGGATCTGTCTTCCCTATCCCACTTCCTTCTGTGGCATCTCTCTTCCCCATCTGCTTCCCCATGTAGAATTCTTTTCCTGATCTTCTTCCTCCCCTTCGATCTCCCTTCCTGATTCAGCTTCCTACTGCGCCATTTCTCTACTATATCCACTTCCTCCTCTGGGATCTCTCTTCCCAACCACTTCATCCTGTGGGATCTCTCTTCCCTATCCACTTCCTCCTGTGGGATCTCTCTTCCCAACCACTTCCTCCTGTGGGATCTCTCCTCCCAACTCCTTCCCCTGTGTGATCTCTCTTCCAGATTCCCCTTTCTCCTGAGGGATCTCTCTTCCCCATCCCCTTCCTCCTCTGGGATCTTGATAACCCATCCCCTTCCTCCTGTGGAATCTCCCTTCCCCATCCCCCTTCCTCCTGTGGAATCTCTCTTCCCCATCCCCCTTCCTCGTGTGGGATGTCCTTTACCCATCCCCCTTCCTACTGTGGGGTATCTCTACTCTATCCCCTTCCTTGTGTGGAATCTCCTTTACCCATCCCCCTTCCTCCCAAGCGATCATTTTTCCCCATCCCACTTCCTCCAATAGGATCTCTCTTCCCCATCCCCCTTCCTCCTGTGGGATCTCTCTTCCCAACCCCTTCCTCCTGTGGGATCTCTCTTCCCAACCACTTCATCCTGTGGGATCTCTCTTCCCAACCCCTTCCTCCTGTGGGATCTCTCTTCCCTATCCACTTCATCCTGTGGGATCTCTCTTCCCAACCCCTTCCTCCTGTGGGATCTCTCTTCCCTATCCACTTCCTCCTGTGGGATCTCTCTTCCCAACCACTTCCTCCTGTGTGATCTCTCTTCCAGATCCCCCTTCCTCCTGTGGGATCTCTCTTCCCCATCCCCCTTCCTCCTAGGGGATCTCACTTCCCGAACCCTTTCCTCCTGTGGTATCTCTCTTCTCCATCCCCTTCCTCCTGTCGGATCACTTTCCCCATCCCCCTTCCTCCTGTGGGATCTCTCTTCCCCATCCCCCTGCCTTCTGTGTGATCTCTCTTCCCGATCCCTTTCCTCCTGTCGGATCACTTTCCCCATCCCCCTTACTGTGGGATCTCTCTTCCCCATTCCCATTCTCTTGTGGGATCTCTCATCCCCCATCACTCTTCTTCCTGAGGGATCTCTCTTCCCCATCCCCTTCCTCCTCTGGGATCTCAATAACCCATCCCCTTCCTCCTGTGGAATCTCCCTTCCCCATCCCCCTTCCTCGTGTGGGATCTCCTTTACCCATCCCCCTTCGACCTGTGGGATCTCCCTTCCCCATTCCCCTTCCTCGTGTGGGATGTCCTTTACCCATCCCCCTTCCTCCTGTGGGAGATCTCTTCCCCATCCCTCTTCCTCCTATGGGATCTCTCTTCCCCATTCCCTTCCTCGTGTAGGATCTCCTTTACCCATCCCCCTTCCTCCTATAGGATCTCTCTTCCCCATCCCCTTCCTCCTGTGGGATCTCCCTTCACCATCTGCCTAACTCCTGTGGGATCTCTCCTTCCCATTCCCTTTCTCCCGTAGGATCCCTCTTTTCTATCCCCCTTCGACCTGTGGGAACTCTGTTCCCCATCCCACTTCCTCCTGTGGGATCTGTCTTCCCTATCCCACTTCCTTCTGTGGCATCTCTCTTCCCCATCCGCTTCCCCATGTAGAATTCTTTTCCTGATCTTCTTCCTCCCCTTCGATCTCCCTTCCTGATTCAGCTTCCTACTGCGCCATTTCTCTACTATATCCACTTCCTCCTCTGGGATCTCTCTTCCCAACCACTTCATCCTGTGGGATCTCTCTTCCCTATCCACTTCCTCCTGTGGGATCTCTCTTCCCAACCACTTCCTCCTGTGGGATCTCTCCTCCCAACTCCTTCCCCTGTGTGATCTCTCTTCCAGATTCCCCTTTCTCCTGAGGGATCTCTCTTCCCCATCCCCTTCCTCCTCTGGGATCTTGATAACCCATCCCCTTCCTCCTGTGGAATCTCCCTTCCCCATCCCCCTTCCTCCTGTGGAATCTCTCTTCCCCATCCCCCTTCCTCGTGTGGGATGTCCTTTACCCATCCCCCTTCTACTGTGGGGTATCTCTACTCTATCCCCTTCCTCGTGTGGAATCTCCTTTACCCATCCCCCTTCCTCCCAAGCGATCATTTTTCCCCATCCCACTTCCTCCAATAGGATCTCTCTTCCCCATCCCCCTTCCTCCTGTACCCATCCCCCTTCTTCCCTCACTCTTCTTCCTGAGGGATCTCTCTTCCCCATCCCCTTCCTCCTCTGGGATCTCAATAACCCATCCCCTTCCTCCTGTGGAATCTCCCTTCCCCATCCCCCTTCCTCGTGTGGGATCTCCTTTACCCATCCCCCGTCGACCTGTGGGATCTCCCTTCCCATTCCCCTTCCTCGTGTGGGATGTCCTTTACCCATCCCCCTTCCTCCTGTGGGATATCTCTTCCCCATCCCCCTTCCTCCTATGGGATCTCTCTTCCCCATTCCCTTCCTCGTGTAGGATCTCCTTTACCCATCCCCCTTCCTCCTATAGGATCTCTCTTCCCCATCCCTCTTCCTCCTGTTGGATCTCCCTTCACCATCTGCCTAACTCCTGTGGGATCTCTCCTTCCCATTCCCTTTCTCCCGTAGGATCCCTTTTCTATCCCCCTTCGACCTGTGGGAACTCTGTTCCCCATCCCACTTCCTCCTGTGGGATCTGTCTTCCCTATCCCACTTCCTTCTGTGGCATCTCTCTTCCCCATCTGCTTCCCCATGTAGAATTCTTTTCCTGATCTTCTTCCTCCCCTTCGATCTCCCTTCCTGATTCAGCTTCCTACTGCGCCATTTCTCTACTATATCCACTTCCTCCTCTGGGATCTCTCTTCCCAACCACTTCATCCTGTGGGATCTCTCTTCCCTATCCACTTCCTCCTGTGGGATCTCTCTTCCCAACCACTTCCTCCTGTGGGATCTCTCCTCCCAACTCCTTCCCCTGTGTGATCTCTCTTCCAGATTCCCCTTTCTCCTGAGGGATCTCTCTTCCCCATCCCCTTCCTCCTCTGGGATCTTGATAACCCATCCCCTTCCTCCTGTGGAATCTCCCTTCCCCATCCCCCTTCCTCCTGTGGAATCTCTCTTCCCCATCCCCCTTCCTCGTGTGGGATGTCCTTTACCCATCCCCCTTCCTACTGTGGGGTATCTCTACTCTATCCCCTTCCTTGTGTGGAATCTCCTTTACCCATCCCCCTTCCTCCCAAGCGATCATTTTTCCCCATCCCACTTCCTCCAATAGGATCTCTCTTCCCCATCCCCCTTCCTCCTGTGGGATCTCTCTTCCCAACCCCTTCCTCCTGTGGGATCTCTCTTCCCAACCACTTCATCCTGTGGGATCTCTCTTCCCAACCCCTTCCTCCTGTGGGATCTCTCTTCCCTATCCACTTCATCCTGTGGGATCTCTCTTCCCAACCCCTTCCTCCTGTGGGATCTCTCTTCTCCATCCCCTTCCTCCTGTCGGATCACTTTCCCCATCCCCCTTCCTCCTGTGGGATCTCTCTTCCCCATCCCCCTGCCTTCTGTGTGATCTCTCTTCCCGATCCCTTTCCTCCTGTCGGATCACTTTCCCCATCCCCCTTACTGTGGGATCTCTCTTCCCCATTCCCATTCTCTTGTGGGATCTCTCATCCCCCATCACTCTTCTTCCTGAGGGATCTCTCTTCCCCATCCCCTTCCTCCTCTGGGATCTCAATAACCCATCCCCTTCCTCCTGTGGAATCTCCCTTCCCCATCCCCCTTCCTCGTGTGGGATCTCCTTTACCCATCCCCCTTCGACCTGTGGGATCTCCCTTCCCCATTCCCCTTCCTCGTGTGGGATGTCCTTTACCCATCCCCCTTCCTCCTGTGGGATATCTCTTCCCCATCCCTCTTCCTCCTATGGGATCTCTCTTCCCCATTCCCTTCCTCGTGTAGGATCTCCTTTACCCATCCCCCTTCCTCCTATAGGATCTCTCTTCCCCATCCCCCTTCCTCCTGTGGGATCTCTCTTCCCGATCCCCTTCTACCTGTGGGATCTCTCTTCCCCATCCCACTTCCTCCTGTATGATCTCTCTTCCCCATCCCCCTTCCTCCTGTAGGATCTCTCTTCCCCATCCGCCTTCCTCCTGTGGGATCTCTGCTTCCCATTCCCCTTTCTCCCGTGGGATCTCTCTTTTCCATCCCCCTTCGACCTGTGGGAACTCTGTTCCCCATCCCCCTTCCTCCTGTGGGATCTCTCTTCCCCATCCCCCTTCCTCCTTTGGGATCTCTCTTCCCAATCCCCTTCCTCGTGTAGGATCTCCTTTACCCATCCCCCTTCCTCCTATAGGATCTCTCTTCCCCATCCCTCTTCCTCCTGTTGGATCTCCCTTCACCATCTGCCTAACTCCTGTGGGATCTCTCCTTCCCATTCCCTTTCTCCCGTAGGATCCCTCTTTTCTATCCCCCTTCGACCTGTGGGAACTCTGTTCCCCATCCCACTTCCTCCTGTGGGATCTGTCTTCCCTATCCCACTTCCTTCTGTGGCATCTCTCTTCCCCATCCGCTTCCCCATGTAGAATTCTTTTCCTGATCTTCTTCCTCCCCTTCGATCTCCCTTCCTGATTCAGCTTCCTACTGCGCCATTTCTCTACTATATCCACTTCCTCCTCTGGGATCTCTCTTCCCAACCACTTCATCCTGTGGGATCTCTCTTCCCTATCCACTTCCTCCTGTGGGATCTCTCTTCCCAACCACTTCCTCCTGTGGGATCTCTCCTCCCAACTCCTTCCCCTGTGTGATCTCTCTTCCAGATTCCCCTTTCTCCTGAGGGATCTCTCTTCCCCATCCCCTTCCTCCTCTGGGATCTTGATAACCCATCCCCTTCCTCCTGTGGAATCTCCCTTCCCCATCCCCCTTCCTCCTGTGGAATCTCTCTTCCCCATCCCCCTTCCTCGTGTGGGATGTCCTTTACCCATCCCCCTTCTACTGTGGGGTATCTCTACTCTATCCCCTTCCTCGTGTGGAATCTCCTTTACCCATCCCCCTTCCTCCCAAGCGATCATTTTTCCCCATCCCACTTCCTCCAATAGGATCTCTCTTCCCCATCCCCCTTCCTCCTGTACCCATCCCCCTTCTTCCCTCACTCTTCTTCCTGAGGGATCTCTCTTCCCCATCCCCTTCCTCCTCTGGGATCTCAATAACCCATCCCCTTCCTCCTGTGGAATCTCCCTTCCCCATCCCCCTTCCTCGTGTGGGATCTCCTTTACCCATCCCCCGTCGACCTGTGGGATCTCCCTTCCCATTCCCCTTCCTCGTGTGGGATGTCCTTTACCCATCCCCCTTCCTCCTGTGGGATATCTCTTCCCCATCCCCCTTCCTCCTTTGGGATCTCTCTTCCCAATCCCCTTCCTCGTGTAGGATCTCCTTTACCCATCCCCCTTCCTCCTATAGGATCTCTCTTCCCCATCCCTCTTCCTCCTGTTGGATCTCCCTTCACCATCTGCCTAACTCCTGTGGGATCTCTCCTTCCCATTCCCTTTCTCCCGTAGGATCCCTCTTTTCTATCCCCCTTCGACCTGTGGGAACTCTGTTCCCCATCCCACTTCCTCCTGTGGGATCTGTCTTCCCTATCCCACTTCCTTCTGTGGCATCTCTCTTCCCCATCCGCTTCCCCATGTAGAATTCTTTTCCTGATCTTCTTCCTCCCCTTCGATCTCCCTTCCTGATTCAGCTTCCTACTGCGCCATTTCTCTACTATATCCACTTCCTCCTCTGGGATCTCTCTTCCCAACCACTTCATCCTGTGGGATCTCTCTTCCCTATCCACTTCCTCCTGTGGGATCTCTCTTCCCAACCACTTCCTCCTGTGGGATCTCTCCTCCCAACTCCTTCCCCTGTGTGATCTCTCTTCCAGATTCCCCTTTCTCCTGAGGGATCTCTCTTCCCCATCCCCTTCCTCCTCTGGGATCTTGATAACCCATCCCCTTCCTCCTGTGGAATCTCCCTTCCCCATCCCCCTTCCTCCTGTGGAATCTCTCTTCCCCATCCCCCTTCCTCGTGTGGGATGTCCTTTACCCATCCCCCTTCTACTGTGGGGTATCTCTACTCTATCCCCTTCCTCGTGTGGAATCTCCTTTACCCATCCCCCTTCCTCCCAAGCGATCATTTTTCCCCATCCCACTTCCTCCAATAGGATCTCTCTTCCCCATCCCCCTTCCTCCTGTACCCATCCCCCTTCTTCCCTCACTCTTCTTCCTGAGGGATCTCTCTTCCCCATCCCCTTCCTCCTCTGGGATCTCAATAACCCATCCCCTTCCTCCTGTGGAATCTCCCTTCCCCATCCCCCTTCCTCGTGTGGGATCTCCTTTACCCATCCCCCGTCGACCTGTGGGATCTCCCTTCCCATTCCCCTTCCTCGTGTGGGATGTCCTTTACCCATCCCCCTTCCTCCTGTGGGATATCTCTTCCCCATCCCCCTTCCTCCTATGGGATCTCTCTTCCCCATTCCCTTCCTCGTGTAGGATCTCCTTTACCCATCCCCCTTCCTCCTATAGGATCTCTCTTCCCTATCCACTTCCTCCTGTGGGATCTCTCTTCCCAACCACTTCCTCCTGTGGGATCTCTCTTCCCAACTCCTTCCTCCTGTGTGATCTCTATTCCCAACCCCTTCCTACTGTGGGATCTCTCTTCCCAACCCCTTCCTCCTGTGGGATCTCTCTTCCCAACCACTTCATCCTGTGGTATCTCTCTTCCCTATCCACTTCCTCCTGTGGGATCTCTCTTCCCAACCACTTCCTCCTGTGGGATCTCTCTTCCCAATTCCTTCCTCCTGTGTGATCTCTCTTCCAGATTCCCCTTTCTCCTGTGGGATCTCTCTTCCCCATCCCCCTTCCTCCTAGGGGATCTCACTTCCCGAACACTTTCCTCCTGTGGTATCTCTCTTCTGCATCCCCTTCCTCCTGTCGGATCACTTTCCCCATCCCCCTTCCTCCTGTGGGATCTCTCTTCCCCATCCCCCTGCCTTCTGTGTGATCTCTCTTCCCGATCCCTTTCCTCCTGTCGGATCTCTTTCCCCATCCCCCTTACTGTGGGATCTCTCTTCCCCATTCCCATCCTCTTGTGGGATCTCTCATCCCCATCACTCTTCTTCCTGAGGGATCTCTCTTCCCCATCCCCTTCCTCCTCTGGGATCTCAATAACCCATCCCGTTCCTCCTGTGGAATCTCCCTTCCCCATCCCCCATCCTCCTGTGGGATCTCTCTTCCCCATCCCCCTTTCTCCTGTGTGGTCTCTCTTCCCAACCCCTTCCTACTGTGGGATCTCTCTTCCCAATCCCCTTTCTCCCGTGGGATCTCTCTTTTCCATCCCCCTTCGACCTGTGGGAACTCTGTTCCCCATCCCACTTCCTCCTGTGGGATCTCTCTTCCCCATCCCCCTTCCTCCTGTGGGATCTCTCTTCCCCATCCCCCTTCCTCCTTTGGGATCTCTCTTCCCAATCCCCTTCCTCGTGTAGGATCTCCTTTACCAATCCCCCTTCCTCCTATAGGATCTCTCTTCCCCATCCCTCTTCCTCCTGTAGGATCTCCCTTCACCATCCGCCTAACTCCTGTGGGATCTCTCCTTCCCATTCCCTTTCTCCCGTAGGATCCCTCTTTTCTATCCCCCTTCGACCTGTGGGAACTCTGTTCCCCATCCCACTTCCTCCTGTGGGATCTGTCTTCCCTATCCCACTTCCTTCTGTGGGATTTCTCTTCCCCATCCCACTTCTTCCTGTGGCATCTCTCTTCCCCATCGGCTTCCCCATGTAGAATTATTTTCCTGATCTTCTTCCTCCGCTTCGATCTCCCTTCCTGATTCAGCTTCCTACTGCGCCATTTCTCTACTATATACACTTCCTCCTCTGGGATCTCTCTTCCCAACCACTTCATCCTGTGGGATCTCTCTTCCCTATCCACTTCCTCCTGTGGGATCTCTCTTCCCAACCACTTCCTCCTGTGGGATCTCTCTTCCCAACTCCTTCATCCTGTGTGATCTCTCTTCCAGATTCCCCTTTCTCCTGAGGGATCTCTCTTCCCCATCCCCCTTCTTCCTAGGGGATCTCTCTTCCCGATCCCTTTCCTCCTGTCGGATCACTTTCCCCATCCCCTTCCTCCCAAGCGATCATTTTTCCCCATCCCCCTTCCTCCCAAGCGATCATTTTTCCCCATCCCCCTTCCTCCTATAGGATCTCTCTTCCCCATCCCCCTTCCTCCTGTGGGATCTCTCTTCCCGATCCCCTTCTTCCTGTGGGATCTCTCTTCCCAACTCCTTCCTCCTGTGTGATCTCTCTTCCAGATTCCACTTTCTCCTGTGGGATCTCTCTTCCCCATCCCCCTTCCTCCTAGGGGATCTCACTTCCCGAACCCTTTCCTCCTGTGGTATCTCTCTTCTGCATCCCCTTCCTCCTGTCGGATCACTTTCCCCATCCCCCTTCCTCCTGTGGGATCTCTCTTCCCCATCCCCCTGCCTTCTGTGTGATCTCTCTTCCCGATCCCTTTCCTCCTGTCGGATCACTTTCCACATCCCCTTCCTCCCAAGCGATCATTTTTCCCCATCCCCCTTCCTCCCAAGCGATCATTTTTCCCCATTCCCCTTCCTCCTATAGGATCTCTCTTCCCCATCCCCCTTCCTCCTGTGGGATCTCTCTTCCCCATCCCACTTCCTCCTGTAGGATCTCTCTTCCCCATCCCCCTTCCTCCTGTAGGATCTCTCTTCCCCATCCGCCTTCCTCCTGTGGGATCTCTCTTCCCCATTCCCATCCTCTTGTGGGATCACTCATCCCCATCACTATTCTTCCTGAGGGATCTCTCTTCCCCATCCGCTTCCTCCTCTGGGATCTCAATAACCCATCCCCATCCTCCTGTGGAATCTCCCTTCCCCATCCCCCTTCCTAGTGTGGGATCTCCTTTACCCATCCCCCTTCCTCCTGTGGAATCTCCCTTCCCCATCCCCTTCCTCATGTGGGATATCTCTACCCCATCCCCTTCCTCATGTGGGATCTCTCTACCCCATTCCCTTCCTCGTGTGGAATCTCCTTTACCCATCCCCCTTCCTCCCAAGCGATCATTTTTCCCCATCCACCTTCCTCCTATAGGATCTCTCTTCCCCATCCCCCTGCCTTCTGTGTGATCTCTCTTCCTGATCCCTTTCCTCCTGTCGGATCACTTTCCCCATCCCCCTTAATGAGGGATCTCTCTTCCCCATCCCCTTCCTCCTCTGGGATCTCAATAACCCATCCCCTTCCTCCTGTGGAATCTCCCTTCCCCATCCCCCATCCTCCTGTGGGATCTCTCTTCCCCATCCCCCTTTCTCCTGTGGGGTCTCTCTTCCCAACCCCTTCCTACTGTGGGATCTCTCTTCCCAACCACTTCATCCTGTGGTATCTCTCTTCCCTATCCACTTCCTCCTGTGGGATCTCTCTTCCCAACCACTTCCTCCTGTGGGATCTCTCTTCCCAATTCCTTCCTCCTGTGTGATCTCTCTTCCAGATTCCCCTTTCTCCTGTGGGATCTCTCTTCCCCATCCCCCTTCCTCCTAGGGGATCTCACTTCCCGAACACTTTCCTCCTGTGGTATCTCTCTTCTGCATCCCCTTCCTCCTGTCGGATCACTTTCCCCATCCCCCTTCCTCCTGTGGGATCTCTCTTCCCCATCCCCCTGCCTTCTGTGTGATCTCTCTTCCCGATCCCTTTCCTCCTGTCGGATCTCTTTCCCCATCCCCCTTACTGTGGGATCTCTCTTCCCCATTCCCATCCTCTTGTGGGATCTCTCATCCCCATCACTCTTCTTCCTGAGGGATCTCTCTTCCCCATCCCCTTCCTCCTCTGGGATCTCAATAACCCATCCCGTTCCTCCTGTGGAATCTCCCTTCCCCATCCCCCATCCTCCTGTGGGATCTCTCTTCCCCATCCCCCTTTCTCCTGTGTGGTCTCTCTTCCCAACCCCTTCCTACTGTGGGATCTCTCTTCCCAATCCCCTTTCTCCCGTGGGATCTCTCTTTTCCATCCCCCTTCGACCTGTGGGAACTCTGTTCCCCATCCCACTTCCTCCTGTGGGATCTCTCTTCCCCATCCCCCTTCCTCCTGTGGGATCTCTCTTCCCCATCCCCCTTCCTCCTTTGGGATCTCTCTTCCCAATCCCCTTCCTCGTGTAGGATCTCCTTTACCCATCCCCCTTCCTCCTATAGGATCTCTCTTCCCCATCCCCCTTCCTCCTGTAGGATCTCCCTTCACCATCCGCCTAACTCCTGTGGGATCTCTCCTTCCCATTCCCTTTCTCCCGTAGGATCCCTCTTTTCTATCCCCCTTCGACCTGTGGGAACTCTGTTCCCCATCCCACTTCCTCCTGTGGGATCTGTCTTCCCTATCCCACTTCCTTCTGTGGGATTTCTCTTCCCCATCCCACTTCTTCCTGTGGCATCTCTCTTCCCCATCGGCTTCCCCATGTAGAATTATTTTCCTGATCTTCTTCCTCCGCTTCGATCTCCCTTCCTGATTCAGCTTCCTACTGCGCCATTTCTCTACTATATACACTTCCTCCTCTGGGATCTCTCTTCCCAACCACTTCATCCTGTGGGATCTCTCTTCCCTATCCACTTCCTCCTGTGGGATCTCTCTTCCCAACCACTTCCTCCTGTGGGATCTCTCTTCCCAACTCCTTCATCCTGTGTGATCTCTCTTCCAGATTCCCCTTTCTCCTGAGGGATCTCTCTTCCCCATCCCCCTTCTTCCTAGGGGATCTCTCTTCCCGATCCCTTTCCTCCTGTCGGATCACTTTCCCCATCCCCTTCCTCCCAAGCGATCATTTTTCCCCATCCCCCTTCCTCCCAAGCGATCATTTTTCCCCATCCCCCTTCCTCCTATAGGATCTCTCTTCCCCATCCCCCTTCCTCCTGTGGGATCTCTCTTCCCGATCCCCTTCTTCCTGTGGGATCTCTCTTCCCAACTCCTTCCTCCTGTGTGATCTCTCTTCCAGATTCCACTTTCTCCTGTGGGATCTCTCTTCCCCATCCCCCTTCCTCCTAGGGGATCTCACTTCCCGAACCCTTTCCTCCTGTGGTATCTCTCTTCTGCATCCCCTTGCTCCTGTCGGATCACTTTCCCCATCCCCCTTCCTCCTGTGGGATCTCTCTTCCCCATCCACCTGCCTTCTGTGTGATCTCTCTTCCCGATCCCTTTCCTCCTGTCGGATCACTTTCCACATCCCCTTCCTCCCAAGCGATCATTTTTCCCCATCCCCATTCCTCCCAAGCGATCATTTTTCCCCATCCCCCTTCCTCCTATAGGATCTCTCTTCCCCATCCCCCTTCCTCCTGTGGGATCTCTCTTCCCGATCCCCTTCTACCTGTGGGATCTCTCTTCCCCATCCCACTTCCTCCTGTATGATCTCTCTTCCCCATCCCCCTTCCTCCTGTAGGATCTCTCTTCCCCATCCGCCTTCCTCCTGTGGGATCTCTGCTTCCCATTCCCCTTTCTCCCGTGGGATCTCTCTTTTCCATCCCCCTTCGACCTGTGGGAACTCTGTTCCCCATCCCCCTTCCTCCTGTGGGATCTCTCTTCCCCATCCCCCTTCCTCCTTTGGGATCTCTCTTCCCAATCCCCTTCCTCGTGTAGGATCTCCTTTACCCATCCCCCTTCCTCCTATAGGATCTCTCTTCCCCATCCCTCTTCCTCCTGTTGGATCTCCCTTCACCATCTGCCTAACTCCTGTGGGATCTCTCCTTCCCATTCCCTTTCTCCCGTAGGATCCCTCTTTTCTATCCCCCTTCGACCTGTGGGAACTCTGTTCCCCATCCCACTTCCTCCTGTGGGATCTGTCTTCCCTATCCCACTTCCTTCTGTGGCATCTCTCTTCCCCATCCGCTTCCCCATGTAGAATTCTTTTCCTGATCTTCTTCCTCCCCTTCGATCTCCCTTCCTGATTCAGCTTCCTACTGCGCCATTTCTCTACTATATCCACTTCCTCCTCTGGGATCTCTCTTCCCAACCACTTCATCCTGTGGGATCTCTCTTCCCTATCCACTTCCTCCTGTGGGATCTCTCTTCCCAACCACTTCCTCCTGTGGGATCTCTCCTCCCAACTCCTTCCCCTGTGTGATCTCTCTTCCAGATTCCCCTTTCTCCTGAGGGATCTCTCTTCCCCATCCCCTTCCTCCTCTGGGATCTTGATAACCCATCCCCTTCCTCCTGTGGAATCTCCCTTCCCCATCCCCCTTCCTCCTGTGGAATCTCTCTTCCCCATCCCCCTTCCTCGTGTGGGATGTCCTTTACCCATCCCCCTTCTACTGTGGGGTATCTCTACTCTATCCCCTTCCTCGTGTGGAATCTCCTTTACCCATCCCCCTTCCTCCCAAGCGATCATTTTTCCCCATCCCACTTCCTCCAATAGGATCTCTCTTCCCCATCCCCCTTCCTCCTGTACCCATCCCCCTTCTTCCCTCACTCTTCTTCCTGAGGGATCTCTCTTCCCCATCCCCTTCCTCCTCTGGGATCTCAATAACCCATCCCCTTCCTCCTGTGGAATCTCCCTTCCCCATCCCCCTTCCTCGTGTGGGATCTCCTTTACCCATCCCCCTTCGACCTGTGGGATCTCCCTTCCCATTCCCCTTCCTCGTGTGGGATGTCCTTTACCCATCCCCCTTCCTCCTGTGGGATATCTCTTCCCCATCCCCCTTCCTCCTATGGGATCTCTCTTCCCCATTCCCTTCCTCGTGTAGGATCTCCTTTACCCATCCCCCTTCCTCCTATAGGATCTCTCTTCCCTATCCACTTCCTCCTGTGGGATCTCTCTTCCCAACCACTTCCTCCTGTGGGATCTCTCTTCCCAACTCCTTCCTCCTGTGTGATCTCTATTCCCAACCCCTTCCTACTGTGGGATCTCTCTTCCCAACCCCTTCCTCCTGTGGGATCTCTCTTCCCAACCACTTCATCCTGTGGTATCTCTCTTCCCTATCCACTTCCTCCTGTGGGATCTCTCTTCCCAACCACTTCCTCCTGTGGGATCTCTCTTCCCAATTCCTTCCTCCTGTGTGATCTCTCTTCCAGATTCCCCTTTCTCCTGTGGGATCTCTCTTCCCCATCCCCCTTCCTCCTAGGGGATCTCACTTCCCGAACACTTTCCTCCTGTGGTATCTCTCTTCTGCATCCCCTTCCTCCTGTCGGATCACTTTCCCCATCCCCCTTCCTCCTGTGGGATCTCTCTTCCCCATCCCCCTGCCTTCTGTGTGATCTCTCTTCCCGATCCCTTTCCTCCTGTCGGATCTCTTTCCCCATCCCCCTTACTGTGGGATCTCTCTTCCCCATTCCCATCCTCTTGTGGGATCTCTCATCCCCATCACTCTTCTTCCTGAGGGATCTCTCTTCCCCATCCCCTTCCTCCTCTGGGATCTCAATAACCCATCCCGTTCCTCCTGTGGAATCTCCCTTCCCCATCCCCCATCCTCCTGTGGGATCTCTCTTCCCCATCCCCCTTTCTCCTGTGTGGTCTCTCTTCCCAACCCCTTCCTACTGTGGGATCTCTCTTCCCAATCCCCTTTCTCCCGTGGGATCTCTCTTTTCCATCCCCCTTCGACCTGTGGGAACTCTGTTCCCCATCCCACTTCCTCCTGTGGGATCTCTCTTCCCCATCCCCCTTCCTCCTGTGGGATCTCTCTTCCCCATCCCCCTTCCTCCTTTGGGATCTCTCTTCCCAATCCCCTTCCTCGTGTAGGATCTCCTTTACCAATCCCCCTTCCTCCTATAGGATCTCTCTTCCCCATCCCCCTTCCTCCTGTAGGATCTCCCTTCACCATCCGCCTAACTCCTGTGGGATCTCTCCTTCCCATTCCCTTTCTCCCGTAGGATCCCTCTTTTCTATCCCCCTTCGACCTGTGGGAACTCTGTTCCCCATCCCACTTCCTCCTGTGGGATCTGTCTTCCCTATCCCACTTCCTTCTGTGGGATTTCTCTTCCCCATCCCACTTCTTCCTGTGGCATCTCTCTTCCCCATCGGCTTCCCCATGTAGAATTATTTTCCTGATCTTCTTCCTCCGCTTCGATCTCCCTTCCTGATTCAGCTTCCTACTGCGCCATTTCTCTACTATATACACTTCCTCCTCTGGGATCTCTCTTCCCAACCACTTCATCCTGTGGGATCTCTCTTCCCTATCCACTTCCTCCTGTGGGATCTCTCTTCCCAACCACTTCCTCCTGTGGGATCTCTCTTCCCAACTCCTTCATCCTGTGTGATCTCTCTTCCAGATTCCCCTTTCTCCTGAGGGATCTCTCTTCCCCATCCCCCTTCTTCCTAGGGGATCTCTCTTCCCGATCCCTTTCCTCCTGTCGGATCACTTTCCCCATCCCCTTCCTCCCAAGCGATCATTTTTCCCCATCCCCCTTCCTCCCAAGCGATCATTTTTCCCCATCCCCCTTCCTCCTATAGGATCTCTCTTCCCCATCCCCCTTCCTCCTGTGGGATCTCTCTTCCCGATCCCCTTCTTCCTGTGGGATCTCTCTTCCCAACTCCTTCCTCCTGTGTGATCTCTCTTCCAGATTCCACTTTCTCCTGTGGGATCTCTCTTCCCCATCTCCCTTCCTCCTAGGGGATCTCACTTCCCGAACCCTTTCCTCCTGTGGTATCTCTCTTCTGCATCCCCTTCCTCCTGTCGGATCACTTTCCCCATCCCCCTTCCTCCTGTGGGATCTCTCTTCCCCATCCCCCTGCCTTCTGTGTGATCTCTCTTCCCGATCCCTTTCCTCCTGTCGGATCACTTTCCACATCCCCTTCCTCCCAAGCGATCATTTTTCCCCATCCCCCTTCCTCCCAAGCGATCATTTTTCCCCATTCCCCTTCCTCCTATAGGATCTCTCTTCCCCATCCCCCTTCCTCCTGTGGGATCTCTCTTCCCCATCCCACTTCCTCCTGTAGGATCTCTCTTCCCCATCCCCCTTCCTCCTGTAGGATCTCTCTTCCCCATCCGCCTTCCTCCTGTGGGATCTCTCTTCCCCATTCCCATCCTCTTGTGGGATCACTCATCCCCATCACTATTCTTCCTGAGGGATCTCTCTTCCCCATCCGCTTCCTCCTCTGGGATCTCAATAACCCATCCCCATCCTCCTGTGGAATCTCCCTTCCCCATCCCCCTTCCTAGTGTGGGATCTCCTTTACCCATCCCCCTTCCTCCTGTGGAATCTCCCTTCCCCATCCCCTTCCTCATGTGGGATATCTCTACCCCATCCCCTTCCTCATGTGGGATCTCTCTACCCCATTCCCTTCCTCGTGTGGAATCTCCTTTACCCATCCCCCTTCCTCCCAAGCGATCATTTTTCCCCATCCACCTTCCTCCTATAGGATCTCTCTTCCCCATCCCCCTGCCTTCTGTGTGATCTCTCTTCCTGATCCCTTTCCTCCTGTCGGATCACTTTCCCCATCCCCCTTAATGAGGGATCTCTCTTCCCCATCCCCTTCCTCCTCTGGGATCTCAATAACCCATCCCCTTCCTCCTGTGGAATCTCCCTTCCCCATCCCCCATCCTCCTGTGGGATCTCTCTTCCCCATCCCCCTTTCTCCTGTGGGGTCTCTCTTCCCAACCCCTTCCTACTGTGGGATCTCTCTTCCCAACCCCTTCCTCCTGTGGGATCTCTCTTCCCAACCACTTCATCCTGTGGTATCTCTCTTCCCTATCCACTTCCTCCTGTGGGATCTCTCTTCCCAACCACTTCCTCCTGTGGGATCTCTCTTCCCAATTCCTTCCTCCTGTGTGATCTCTCTTCCAGATTCCCCTTTCTCCTGTGGGATCTCTCTTCCCCATCCCCCTTCCTCCTAGGGGATCTCACTTCCCGAACACTTTCCTCCTGTGGTATCTCTCTTCTGCATCCCCTTCCTCCTGTCGGATCACTTTCCCCATCCCCCTTCCTCCTGTGGGATCTCTCTTCCCCATCCCCCTGCCTTCTGTGTGATCTCTCTTCCCGATCCCTTTCCTCCTGTCGGATCTCTTTCCCCATCCCCCTTACTGTGGGATCTCTCTTCCCCATTCCCATCCTCTTGTGGGATCTCTCATCCCCATCACTCTTCTTCCTGAGGGATCTCTCTTCCCCATCCCCTTCCTCCTCTGGGATCTCAATAACCCATCCCGTTCCTCCTGTGGAATCTCCCTTCCCCATCCCCCATCCTCCTGTGGGATCTCTCTTCCCCATCCCCCTTTCTCCTGTGTGGTCTCTCTTCCCAACCCCTTCCTACTGTGGGATCTCTCTTCCCAATCCCCTTTCTCCCGTGGGATCTCTCTTTTCCATCCCCCTTCGACCTGTGGGAACTCTGTTCCCCATCCCACTTCCTCCTGTGGGATCTCTCTTCCCCATCCCCCTTCCTCCTGTGGGATCTCTCTTCCCCATCCCCCTTCCTCCTTTGGGATCTCTCTTCCCAATCCCCTTCCTCGTGTAGGATCTCCTTTACCCATCCCCCTTCCTCCTATAGGATCTCTCTTCCCCATCCCCCTTCCTCCTGTAGGATCTCCCTTCACCATCCGCCTAACTCCTGTGGGATCTCTCCTTCCCATTCCCTTTCTCCCGTAGGATCCCTCTTTTCTATCCCCCTTCGACCTGTGGGAACTCTGTTCCCCATCCCACTTCCTCCTGTGGGATCTGTCTTCCCTATCCCACTTCCTTCTGTGGGATTTCTCTTCCCCATCCCACTTCTTCCTGTGGCATCTCTCTTCCCCATCGGCTTCCCCATGTAGAATTATTTTCCTGATCTTCTTCCTCCGCTTCGATCTCCCTTCCTGATTCAGCTTCCTACTGCGCCATTTCTCTACTATATACACTTCCTCCTCTGGGATCTCTCTTCCCAACCACTTCATCCTGTGGGATCTCTCTTCCCTATCCACTTCCTCCTGTGGGATCTCTCTTCCCAACCACTTCCTCCTGTGGGATCTCTCTTCCCAACTCCTTCATCCTGTGTGATCTCTCTTCCAGATTCCCCTTTCTCCTGAGGGATCTCTCTTCCCCATCCCCCTTCTTCCTAGGGGATCTCTCTTCCCGATCCCTTTCCTCCTGTCGGATCACTTTCCCCATCCCCTTCCTCCCAAGCGATCATTTTTCCCCATCCCCCTTCCTCCCAAGCGATCATTTTTCCCCATCCCCCTTCCTCCTATAGGATCTCTCTTCCCCATCCCCCTTCCTCCTGTGGGATCTCTCTTCCCGATCCCCTTCTTCCTGTGGGATCTCTCTTCCCAACTCCTTCCTCCTGTGTGATCTCTCTTCCAGATTCCACTTTCTCCTGTGGGATCTCTCTTCCCCATCCCCCTTCCTCCTAGGGGATCTCACTTCCCGAACCCTTTCCTCCTGTGGTATCTCTCTTCTGCATCCCCTTGCTCCTGTCGGATCACTTTCCCCATCCCCCTTCCTCCTGTGGGATCTCTCTTCCCCATCCACCTGCCTTCTGTGTGATCTCTCTTCCCGATCCCTTTCCTCCTGTCGGATCACTTTCCACATCCCCTTCCTCCCAAGCGATCATTTTTCCCCATCCCCATTCCTCCCAAGCGATCATTTTTCCCCATCCCCCTTCCTCCTATAGGATCTCTCTTCCCCATCCCCCTTCCTCCTGTGGGATCTCTCTTCCCGATCCCCTTCTACCTGTGGGATCTCTCTTCCCCATCCCACTTCCTCCTGTATGATCTCTCTTCCCCATCCCCCTTCCTCCTGTAGGATCTCTCTTCCCCATCCGCCTTCCTCCTGTGGGATCTCTGCTTCCCATTCCCCTTTCTCCCGTGGGATCTCTCTTTTCCATCCCCCTTCGACCTGTGGGAACTCTGTTCCCCATCCCCCTTCCTCCTGTGGGATCTCTCTTCCCCATCCCCCTTCCTCCTTTGGGATCTCTCTTCCCAATCCCCTTCCTCGTGTAGGATCTCCTTTACCCATCCCCCTTCCTCCTATAGGATCTCTCTTCCCCATCCCTCTTCCTCCTGTTGGATCTCCCTTCACCATCTGCCTAACTCCTGTGGGATCTCTCCTTCCCATTCCCTTTCTCCCGTAGGATCCCTCTTTTCTATCCCCCTTCGACCTGTGGGAACTCTGTTCCCCATCCCACTTCCTCCTGTGGGATCTGTCTTCCCTATCCCACTTCCTTCTGTGGCATCTCTCTTCCCCATCCGCTTCCCCATGTAGAATTCTTTTCCTGATCTTCTTCCTCCCCTTCGATCTCCCTTCCTGATTCAGCTTCCTACTGCGCCATTTCTCTACTATATCCACTTCCTCCTCTGGGATCTCTCTTCCCAACCACTTCATCCTGTGGGATCTCTCTTCCCTATCCACTTCCTCCTGTGGGATCTCTCTTCCCAACCACTTCCTCCTGTGGGATCTCTCCTCCCAACTCCTTCCCCTGTGTGATCTCTCTTCCAGATTCCCCTTTCTCCTGAGGGATCTCTCTTCCCCATCCCCTTCCTCCTCTGGGATCTTGATAACCCATCCCCTTCCTCCTGTGGAATCTCCCTTCCCCATCCCCCTTCCTCCTGTGGAATCTCTCTTCCCCATCCCCCTTCCTCCTGTGGGATCTCTCTTCCCCATCCACCTGCCTTCTGTGTGATCTCTCTTCCCGATCCCTTTCCTCCTGTCGGATCACTTTCCACATCCCCTTCCTCCCAAGCGATCATTTTTCCCCATCCCCATTCCTCCCAAGCGATCATTTTTCCCCATCCCCCTTCCTCCTATAGGATCTCTCTTCCCCATCCCCCTTCCTCCTGTGGGATCTCTCTTCCCGATCCCCTTCTACCTGTGGGATCTCTCTTCCCCATCCCACTTCCTCCTGTATGATCTCTCTTCCCCATCCCCCTTCCTCCTGTAGGATCTCTCTTCCCCATCCGCCTTCCTCCTGTGGGATCTCTGCTTCCCATTCCCCTTTCTCCCGTGGGATCTCTCTTTTCCATCCCCCTTCGACCTGTGGGAACTCTGTTCCCCATCCCCCTTCCTCCTGTGGGATCTCTCTTCCCCATCCCCCTTCCTCCTTTGGGATCTCTCTTCCCAATCCCCTTCCTCGTGTAGGATCTCCTTTACCCATCCCCCTTCCTCCTATAGGATCTCTCTTCCCCATCCCTCTTCCTCCTGTTGGATCTCCCTTCACCATCTGCCTAACTCCTGTGGGATCTCTCCTTCCCATTCCCTTTCTCCCGTAGGATCCCTCTTTTCTATCCCCCTTCGACCTGTGGGAACTCTGTTCCCCATCCCACTTCCTCCTGTGGGATCTGTCTTCCCTATCCCACTTCCTTCTGTGGCATCTCTCTTCCCCATCCGCTTCCCCATGTAGAATTCTTTTCCTGATCTTCTTCCTCCCCTTCGATCTCCCTTCCTGATTCAGCTTCCTACTGCGCCATTTCTCTACTATATCCACTTCCTCCTCTGGGATCTCTCTTCCCAACCACTTCATCCTGTGGGATCTCTCTTCCCTATCCACTTCCTCCTGTGGGATCTCTCTTCCCAACCACTTCCTCCTGTGGGATCTCTCCTCCCAACTCCTTCCCCTGTGTGATCTCTCTTCCAGATTCCCCTTTCTCCTGAGGGATCTCTCTTCCCCATCCCCTTCCTCCTCTGGGATCTTGATAACCCATCCCCTTCCTCCTGTGGAATCTCCCTTCCCCATCCCCCTTCCTCCTGTGGAATCTCTCTTCCCCATCCCCCTTCCTCGTGTGGGATGTCCTTTACCCATCCCCCTTCTACTGTGGGGTATCTCTACTCTATCCCCTTCCTCGTGTGGAATCTCCTTTACCCATCCCCCTTCCTCCCAAGCGATCATTTTTCCCCATCCCACTTCCTCCAATAGGATCTCTCTTCCCCATCCCCCTTCCTCCTGTACCCATCCCCCTTCTTCCCTCACTCTTCTTCCTGAGGGATCTCTCTTCCCCATCCCCTTCCTCCTCTGGGATCTCAATAACCCATCCCCTTCCTCCTGTGGAATCTCCCTTCCCCATCCCCCTTCCTCGTGTGGGATCTCCTTTACCCATCCCCCTTCGACCTGTGGGATCTCCCTTCCCATTCCCCTTCCTCGTGTGGGATGTCCTTTACCCATCCCCCTTCCTCCTGTGGGATATCTCTTCCCCATCCCCCTTCCTCCTATGGGATCTCTCTTCCCCATTCCCTTCCTCGTGTAGGATCTCCTTTACCCATCCCCCTTCCTCCTATAGGATCTCTCTTCCCTATCCACTTCCTCCTGTGGGATCTCTCTTCCCAACCACTTCCTCCTGTGGGATCTCTCTTCCCAACTCATTCCTCCTGTGTGATCTCTATTCCAGATTCCCCTTTCTCCTGTGGGATCTCTCTTCCCCATCCCCCTTCCTCCTAGGGGATCTCTCTTCCCGATCCCTTTCCTCCTGTTGGATCACTTTCCCCATCCCCTTCCTCCCAATCGATCATTTTTCCCCATCCCCCTTCCTCCCAAGCGATCATTTTTCCCCATCCCCCTTCCTCCTATAGGATCTCTCTTCCCCATCCCCCTTCCTCCTGTGGGATCTCTCTTCCCGATCCCCTTCTTCCTGTGGGATCTCTCTTCCCAACTCCTTCCTCCTGTGTGATCTCTCTTCCAGATTCCACTTTCTCCTGTGGGATCTCTCTTCCCCATCCCCCTTCCTCCTAGGGGATCTCACTTCCCGAACCCTTTCCTCCTGTGGTATCTCTCTTCTGCATCCCCTTCCTCCTGTCGGATCACTTTCCCCATACCCCTTCCTCCTGTGGGATCTCTCTTCCCCATCCCCCTGCCTTCTGTGTGATCTCTCTTCCCGATCCCTTTCCTCCTGTCGGATCACTTTCCACATCCCCTTCCTCCCAAGCGATCATTTTTCCCCATCCCCCTTCCTCCCAAGCGATCATTTTTCCCCATCCCCCTTCCTCCTATAGGATCTCTCTTCCCCATCCCCCTTCCTCCTGTGGGATCTCTCTTCCCGATCCCCTTCTACCTGTGGGATCTCTCTTCCCCATCCCACTTCCTCCTGTAGGATCTCTCTTCCCCATCCCCCTTCCTCCTGTAGGATCTCTCTTCCCCATCCGCCTTCCTCCTGTGGGATCTCTACTTCCCATTCCCCTTTCTCCCGTGGGATCTCTCTTTTCCATCCCCCTTCGACCTGTGGGAACTCTGTTCCCCATCCCCCTTCCTCCTGTGGGATCTCTCTTCCCCATCCCCCTTCCTCCTTTAGGATCTCTCTTCCCAATCCCCTTCCTCGTGTAGGATCTCCTTTACCCATCCCCCTTCTTCCTATAGGATCTCTCTTCCCCATCCCTCTTCCTCCTGTTGGATCTCCCTTCACCATCTGCCTAACTCCTGTGGGATCTCTCCTTCCCATTCCCTTTCTCCCGTAGGATCCCTCTTTTCTATCCCCCTTCGACCTGTGGGAACTCTGTTCCCCATCCCACTTCCTCCTGTGGGATCTGTCTTCCCTATCCCACTTCCTTCTGTGGCATCTCTCTTCCCCATCCGCTTCCCCATGTAGAATTCTTTTCCTGATCTTCTTCCTCCCCTTCGATCTCCCTTCCCGATTCAGCTTCCTACTGCGCCATTTCTCTACTATATCCACTTCCTCCTCTGGGATCTCTCTTCCCAACCACTTCATCCTGTGGGATCTCTCTTCCCTATCCACTTCCTCCTGTGGGATCTCTCTTCCCAACCACTTCCTCCTGTGGGATCTCTCCTCCCAACTCCTTCCCCTGTGTGATCTCTCTTCCAGATTCCCCTTTCTCCTGAGGGATCTCTCTTCACCATCCCCTTCCTCCTCTGGGATCTTGATAACCCATCCCCTTCCTCCTGTGGAATCTCCCTTCCCCATCCCCCTTCCTCCTGTGGAATCTCTCTTCCCCATCCCTCTTCCTCGTGTGGGATGTCCTTTACCCATCCCCCTTCCTACTGTGGGGTATCTCTACTCTATCCCCTTCCTCGTGTGGAATCTCCTTTACCCATCCCCCTTCCTCCCAAGCGATCATTTTTCCCCATCCCTCTTCCTCCAATAGGATCTCTCTTCCCCATCCCCCTTCCTCCTGTGGGATCTCTCTTCCCAACCCCTTCCTCCTGTGGGATCTCTCTTCCCAACCACTTCATCCTGTGGGATCTCTCTTCCCAACCCCTTCCTCCTGTGGGATCTCTCTTCCCTATCCACTTCATCCTGTGGGATCTCTCTTCCCAACCCCTTCCTCCTGTGGGATCTCTCTTCCCTATCCACTTCCTCCTGTGGGATCTCTCTTCCCAACCACTTCCTCCTGTGTGATCTCTCTTCCAGATCCCCCTTCCTCCTGTGGGATCTATCTTCCCCATCCCCCTTCCTCCTAGGGGATCTCACTTCCCGAACCCTTTCCTCCTGTGGTATCTCTCTTCTCCATCCCCTTCCTCCTGTCGGATCACTTTCCCCATCCCCCTTCCTCCTGTGGGATCTCTCTTCCCCATCCCCCTGCCTTCTGTGTGATCTCTCTTCCCGATCCCTTTCCTCCTGTCGGATCACTTTCCCCATCCCCCTTACTGTGGGATCTCTCTTCCCCATTCCCATCCTCTTGTGGGATCTCTCATCCCCCATCACTCTTCTTCCTGAGGGATCTCTCTTCCCCATCCCCTTCCTCCTCTGGGATCTCAGTAACCCATCCCCTTCCTCCTGTGGAATCTCCCTTCACCATCCCCCTTCCTCGTGTGGGATCTCCTTTACCCATCCCCCTTCGACCTGTGGGATCTCCCTTCCCCATTCCCCTTCCTCGTGTGGGATGTCCTTTACCCATCCCCCTTCCTCCTGTGGGATATCTCTTCCCCATCCCCCTTCCTCCTATGGGATCTCTCTTCCCCATTCCCTTCCTCGTGTAGGATCTCCTTTACCCATCCCCCTTCCTCCTATAGGATCTCTCTTCCCCATCCCTCTTCCTCCTCTGGGATCTCTCTTCCCCATCCCCTTCCTCCTGTGGGATCTCTCTTCCCCATCCCTTCCTCCTGTGGGATCTCTCCTTCCCATTCCCTTTCTCCCGTAGGATCTCTCTTTTCTATCCCCCTTCGACCTGTGGGAACTCTGTTCCCCATCCCACTTGCTCCTGTGGGATTCGTCTTCCCCATCCGCTTCCCCATGTAGAATTCTTTTCCCGATCTTCTTCCTCCCCTTCTATCTCCCTTCCTGATTCAGCTTCCTACTGCAGGATTTCTCTACTATATCCACTTCCTCCTCTGGGATCTCTCTTCCCCATCCCTCTTCCTCCTGTGGGATCTCTCTTCCCCATCCCCTTCCTCCTGTGGGATCTCTCTTCCCCATCTCCCATCCTCCTGTGGGATCTCTCTTCCCCAGCCCCCTTCCTCCTGTGGGATTTCTCTTTCCCATCCCCCTACCTCCAGTGGGATCTCTCTTTCCCATTCTCCTTCCTCTTGTGGGATCTCTCTTCCCCATCTCCCTTCCTTCTGTGGGAATTCTCTTCCGGATCCCCTTCCTCCTGTGGTATCTCTCTTTCCCATCCCCCTACTACCTGTTGGATCACTCTTCCTGATGCTGCTTCCTACTGTGGGATCATTCTTCCCCATCCACTTCCTCCTGTGGGATCTCTCTTCCACATCCCCCTTCCTCCTGTGGGATCTCTCTTCCCGATCCCCTTCTACCTGTGGGATCTCTCTTCCCCATCCCACTTCCTCCTGTATGATCTCTCTTCCCCATCCCCCTTCCTCCTGTAGGATCTCTCTTCCCCATCCGCCTTCCTCCTGTGGGATCTCTGCTTCCCATTCCCCTTTCTCCCGTGGGATCTCTCTTTTCCATCCCCCTTCGACCTGTGGGAACTCTGTTCCCCATCCCCCTTCCTCCTGTGGGATCTCTCTTCCCCATCCCCCTTCCTCCTTTGGGATCTCTCTTCCCAATCCCCTTCCTCGTGTAGGATCTCCTTTACCCATCCCCCTTCCTCCTATAGGATCTCTCTTCCCCATCCCTCTTCCTCCTGTTGGATCTCCCTTCACCATCTGCCTAACTCCTGTGGGATCTCTCCTTCCCATTCCCTTTCTCCCGTAGGATCCCTCTTTTCTATCCCCCTTCGACCTGTGGGAACTCTGTTCCCCATCCCACTTCCTCCTGTGGGATCTGTCTTCCCTATCCCACTTCCTTCTGTGGCATCTCTCTTCCCCATCCGCTTCCCCATGTAGAATTCTTTTCCTGATCTTCTTCCTCCCCTTCGATCTCCCTTCCTGATTCAGCTTCCTACTGCGCCATTTCTCTACTATATCCACTTCCTCCTCTGGGATCTCTCTTCCCAACCACTTCATCCTGTGGGATCTCTCTTCCCTATCCACTTCCTCCTGTGGGATCTCTCTTCCCAACCACTTCCTCCTGTGGGATCTCTCCTCCCAACTCCTTCCCCTGTGTGATCTCTCTTCCAGATTCCCCTTTCTCCTGAGGGATCTCTCTTCCCCATCCCCTTCCTCCTCTGGGATCTTGATAACCCATCCCCTTCCTCCTGTGGAATCTCCCTTCCCCATCCCCCTTCCTCCTGTGGAATCTCTCTTCCCCATCCCCCTTCCTCGTGTGGGATGTCCTTTACCCATCCCCCTTCTACTGTGGGGTATCTCTACTCTATCCCCTTCCTCGTGTGGAATCTCCTTTACCCATCCCCCTTCCTCCCAAGCGATCATTTTTCCCCATCCCACTTCCTCCAATAGGATCTCTCTTCCCCATCCCCCTTCCTCCTGTACCCATCCCCCTTCTTCCCTCACTCTTCTTCCTGAGGGATCTCTCTTCCCCATCCCCTTCCTCCTCTGGGATCTCAATAACCCATCCCCTTCCTCCTGTGGAATCTCCCTTCCCCATCCCCCTTCCTCGTGTGGGATCTCCTTTACCCATCCCCCTTCGACCTGTGGGATCTCCCTTCCCATTCCCCTTCCTCGTGTGGGATGTCCTTTACCCATCCCCCTTCCTCCTGTGGGATATCTCTTCCCCATCCCCCTTCCTCCTATGGGATCTCTCTTCCCCATTCCCTTCCTCGTGTAGGATCTCCTTTACCCATCCCCCTTCCTCCTATAGGATCTCTCTTCCCTATCCACTTCCTCCTGTGGGATCTCTCTTCCCAACCACTTCCTCCTGTGGGATCTCTCTTCCCAACTCATTCCTCCTGTGTGATCTCTATTCCAGATTCCCCTTTCTCCTGTGGGATCTCTCTTCCCCATCCCCCTTCCTCCTAGGGGATCTCTCTTCCCGATCCCTTTCCTCCTGTTGGATCACTTTCCCCATCCCCTTCCTCCCAATCGATCATTTTTCCCCATCCCCCTTCCTCCCAAGCGATCATTTTTCCCCATCCCCCTTCCTCCTATAGGATCTCTCTTCCCCATCCCCCTTCCTCCTGTGGGATCTCTCTTCCCGATCCCCTTCTTCCTGTGGGATCTCTCTTCCCAACTCCTTCCTCCTGTGTGATCTCTCTTCCAGATTCCACTTTCTCCTGTGGGATCTCTCTTCCCCATCCCCCTTCCTCCTAGGGGATCTCACTTCCCGAACCCTTTCCTCCTGTGGTATCTCTCTTCTGCATCCCCTTCCTCCTGTCGGATCACTTTCCCCATCCCCCTTCCTCCTGTGGGATCTCTCTTCCCCATCCCCCTGCCTTCTGTGTGATCTCTCTTCCCGATCCCTTTCCTCCTGTCGGATCACTTTCCACATCCCCTTCCTCCCAAGCGATCATTTTTCCCCATCCCCCTTCCTCCCAAGCGATCATTTTTCCCCATCCCCCTTCCTCCTATAGGATCTCTCTTCCCCATCCCCCTTCCTCCTGTGGGATCTCTCTTCCCGATCCCCTTCTACCTGTGGGATCTCTCTTCCCCATCCCACTTCCTCCTGTAGGATCTCTCTTCCCCATCCCCCTTCCTCCTGTAGGATCTCTCTTCCCCATCCGCCTTCCTCCTGTGGGATCTCTGCTTCCCATTCCCCTTTCTCCCGTGGGATCTCTCTTTTCCATCCCCCTTCGACCTGTGGGAACTCTGTTCCCCATCCCCCTTCCTCCTGTGGGATCTCTCTTCCCCATCCCCCTTCCTCCTTTAGGATCTCTCTTCCCAATCCCCTTCCTCGTGTAGGATCTCCTTTACCCATCCCCCTTCTTCCTATAGGATCTCTCTTCCCCATCCCTCTTCCTCCTGTTGGATCTCCCTTCACCATCTGCCTAACTCCTGTGGGATCTCTCCTTCCCATTCCCTTTCTCCCGTAGGATCCCTCTTTTCTATCCCCCTTCGACCTGTGGGAACTCTGTTCCCCATCCCACTTCCTCCTGTGGGATCTGTCTTCCCTATCCCACTTCCTTCTGTGGCATCTCTCTTCCCCATCCGCTTCCCCATGTAGAATTCTTTTCCTGATCTTCTTCCTCCCCTTCGATCTCCCTTCCCGATTCAGCTTCCTACTGCGCCATTTCTCTACTATATCCACTTCCTCCTCTGGGATCTCTCTTCCCAACCACTTCATCCTGTGGGATCTCTCTTCCCTATCCACTTCCTCCTGTGGGATCTCTCTTCCCAACCACTTCCTCCTGTGGGATCTCTCCTCCCAACTCCTTCCCCTGTGTGATCTCTCTTCCAGATTCCCCTTTCTCCTGAGGGATCTCTCTTCACCATCCCCTTCCTCCTCTGGGATCTTGATAACCCATCCCCTTCCTCCTGTGGAATCTCCCTTCCCCATCCCCCTTCCTCCTGTGGAATCTCTCTTCCCCATCCCTCTTCCTCGTGTGGGATGTCCTTTACCCATCCCCCTTCCTACTGTGGGGTATCTCTACTCTATCCCCTTCCTCGTGTGGAATTTCCTTTACCCATCCCCCTTCCTCCCAAGCGATCATTTTTCCCCATCCCTCTTCCTCCAATAGGATCTCTCTTCCCCATCCCCCTTCCTCCTGTGGGATCTCTCTTCCCAACCCCTTCCTCCTGTGGGATCTCTCTTCCCAACCACTTCATCCTGTGGGATCTCTCTTCCCAACCCCTTCCTCCTGTGGGATCTCTCTTCCCTATCCACTTCATCCTGTGGGATCTCTCTTCCCAACCCCTTCCTCCTGTGGGATCTCTCTTCCCTATCCACTTCCTCCTGTGGGATCTCTCTTCCCAACCACTTCCTCCTGTGTGATCTCTCTTCCAGATCCCCCTTCCTCCTGTGGGATCTATCTTCCCCATCCCCCTTCCTCCTAGGGGATCTCACTTCCCGAACCCTTTCCTCCTGTGGTATCTCTCTTCTCCATCCCCTTCCTCCTGTCGGATCACTTTCCCCATCCCCCTTCCTCCTGTGGGATCTCTCTTCCCCATCCCCCTGCCTTCTGTGTGATCTCTCTTCCCGATCCCTTTCCTCCTGTCGGATCACTTTCCCCATCCCCCTTACTGTGGGATCTCTCTTCCCCATTCCCATCCTCTTGTGGGATCTCTCATCCCCCATCACTCTTCTTCCTGAGGGATCTCTCTTCCCCATCCCCTTCCTCCTCTGGGATCTCAGTAACCCATCCCCTTCCTCCTGTGGAATCTCCCTTCACCATCCCCCTTCCTCGTGTGGGATCTCCTTTACCCATCCCCCTTCGACCTGTGGGATCTCCCTTCCCCATTCCCCTTCCTCGTGTGGGATGTCCTTTACCCATCCCCCTTCCTCCTGTGGGATATCTCTTCCCCATCCCCCTTCCTCCTATGGGATCTCTCTTCCCCATTCCCTTCCTCGTGTAGGATCTCCTTTACCCATCCCCCTTCCTCCTATAGGATCTCTCTTCCCCATCCCTCTTCCTCCTCTGGGATCTCTCTTCCCCATCCCCTTCCTCCTGTGGGATCTCTCTTCCCCATCCCTTCCTCCTGTGGGATCTCTCCTTCCCATTCCCTTTCTCCCGTAGGATCTCTCTTTTCTATCCCCCTTCGACCTGTGGGAACTCTGTTCCCCATCCCACTTGCTCCTGTGGGATTCGTCTTCCCCATCCGCTTCCCCATGTAGAATTCTTTTCCCGATCTTCTTCCTCCCCTTCTATCTCCCTTCCTGATTCAGCTTCCTACTGCAGGATTTCTCTACTATATCCACTTCCTCCTCTGGGATCTCTCTTCCCCATCCCTCTTCCTCCTGTGGGATCTCTCTTCCCCATCCCCTTCCTCCTGTGGGATCTCTCTTCCCCATCTCCCATCCTCCTGTGGGATCTCTCTTCCCCAGCCCCCTTCCTCCTGTGGGATTTCTCTTTCCCATCCCCCTACCTCCAGTGGGATCTCTCTTTCCCATTCTCCTTCCTCTTGTGGGATCTCTCTTCCCCATCTCCCTTCCTTCTGTGGGAATTCTCTTCCGGATCCCCTTCCTCCTGTGGTATCTCTCTTTCCCATCCCCCTACTACCTGTTGGATCACTCTTCCTGATGCTGCTTCCTACTGTGGGATCATTCTTCCCCATCCACTTCCTCCTGTGGGATCTCTCTTCCACATCCCCCATCCTCCTGTGGGATCTCTCTTCCACATCCCCCATCCTCCTGTGGGATCTCTCTTCCCCATCCCCCTTCCTCCTGTGGGACAATAGACAATAGGTGCAGAAGTAGACCATTCGGCCCTTCGAGCCTGCACCGCCATTTTGAGATCATGGCTGATCATCTTCTATCAATACCCGGTTCCTGCCTTGTCCCCATATCCCTTGATTCCCCTATCCATATGATAGCTATCTAGCTCCTTCTTGAAAGCATCCAGAGAATTGGCCTCCACTTCCTTCCGAGGCAGTACATTCCAGACACCCACAACTCTCTGGGAGAAATTTTTCCTTAACACTGTCCTAAATGACCTACCCCTTATTCTCAAACCATGCCCTCTGGTACTGGACTCTCCCAGCATCTGGAACATATTTCCTGCCTCTATCTTGTCCAATCCCTTAATAATCATCTATGTTTCAATCAGATCCCTTCGCAATCTGCTTAATTCCAGCATGTACAAGCCCAGTCTCTCTAACCTCTCTGCGTAAGACAGTCCAGACATCCCAGGAATCAACCTCGTGAACCTACGCTGCACATCCTCTACAGCCAGGATGTCATTCCTTAACCCTGGAGACCAAAACTGTACACAATACTCCAGGTGTGGTCTCACCAGGGATCTGTACAAATGCAAGAAGATTTCCTTGCTCTTGTACTCAATTCCCTTTGTAATAAAGGCCAACATTCCATTAGCCTTCTTCACTGCCTGCTGTACATGCTCATTCAATTTCAGTGACTGATGAACAAGGACTCCTAGATCTCTTTGTATTTCTCCCTTACCTAACTCTACACCGTTCAGATAATAATCTGCCTTCCTGTTCTTACTCCCAAAGTGGATAACCTCACACTTATTCACATTAAACATCATCTGCCAAGTATCTGCCCACTCACCCAGCCTATCCAAGTCACCCTGAATTCTCCTAACATCCTCATCACATGTCACACTGCCACCCAGCTTAGTATCATCAGCAAATTTGCTGATGTTATTCTCAATGCCTTCATCTAAATCGTTGATGTAAATTGTAAAAAGCTGTGGTCCCAATACCGAGCCCTGTGGCACCCCACTAGTCACTACCTGCCATTCCGAGAAACACCCATTCACCGCTACCCTTTGCTTTCTATCTGCCAAAAAGTTTTCTATCCATGTCAATGTCTTCCCCCCGATGCCCTGAGCTTTGATTTCACCCACCAATCTCCTATGTGGGACCTTATCAAATGCCTTCTGAAAATCGAGGTACACTACATCCACTGGATCTCACCCGTCTAACTTCCTGGTTACATCCTCGAAAAACTCCAACAGATTAGTCAAGCATGATTTACCCTTGGTAAATCCATGCTGGCTCGTCCCAATCCTATCACTGCTATCTAGATATGCCACTATTTCATCCTTAATAGATAGATACTTTATTCATCCCCAAGGGGAAATTCAACTTTTTTTTTCCAATGTCCCATACTCTTGTTGTAGCAAAACTAATTACATACAATACTTAACTCAGTAAAAAAAAATATGATATGCATCTAAATCACTATATCAAAAAGCATTAATAATAGCTTTTAAAAAGTTCTTAAGTCCTGGCGGTTGAATTGTAAAGCCTAATGGCATTGGGGAGTATTAACCTCTTCATCCTGTCTGAGGAGCATTGCATCGATAATAATGGACTCTAGCATCTTCCCCACCACCGATGTCAGGCTGACAGGTCGATAGTTCTGTTTTCTCCCTCCCATCTTTCTTAAAAAATGGGATAACATTAGCCATTCTCAAATCCTCACGAACTGATCCTGAATCTAAGGAACATTGGAAAATGATTACCAATGCATCCACAATTTCCAGGGCCACTTCCTTTTGTACCCTAGGATGCAGACCATCTGGACCTGGGGATTTGTCAGCCTTCAGCCCCATCAGTCTACTCATCACCGTTTCCTTCCTAATGTCAATCTGTTTCATTTCCTCTGTTACCCTATGTCCTTGGCCCATCCATACATCTGGGAGATTGCTTGTGTCTTCCCTAGTGAAGACAGATCTAAAGTACTCATTAAATTCTTCTGCCATTTCTCTGTTTCCCATAACAATTTCACCCAATTCATTCTTCAAGGGCCCAACATTGTTCTTAACTATCTTCTTTCTCTTCACATACGTAAAAAGCTTTTGCTATCTTCCTTTATATTCCTGGCTAGCTTGCGTTCATACCTAATTTTATTCTCCCCGTATTGCCTTTTAAGTTAAGTTCTGTTGTTCTTTAAAAACTTCCCAATCATCTGTCCTCCCACTCACCTTAGCTCTGTCATACTTCCTTTTTTTTTTAATGCTATGCAATCTCTGACTTCCTTTGTCAACCACTGTGGCCCCTTTCCCCCCTTTGAATCCTTCCTTCTCTGGGGATGAACTGATTTTGCACCTTGTGCATTATTCCCAAGAATACCTGCAGTTGCTGTTCCACTGTCTTTTCTGCTAGGCTATCCTTCCAGTCAACTTTGGCCAGCTCCTCCCTCATGGCTCCATAGTTTCCCCTGTTCAACTGCAACACCTACACCTCCGAGCTGCGCTTATCCTTCACAAACTGCAGATAAAAACATATCATGTTATGGTCACTATCTCCTAATGGCTCCTTTACTTCAAGATAGCTTATCAAATCCTGTTCATTACACAAGACTAAATCCAGAACAGCCTTGTCCCGGGTCGGCTCTCATACAAGCTGTTCCAAGAATGCATCCCGTAGGCACTCTACAAACCCCCTATCCTGAGGTCCAGCACCAAACTGTTTCTCCCAGTTCGCCTGCATGTTGAAATTCCCCATCCTCCTACCTCCTGTGGGATCTCTTTTCCACATCCATTTCCTCCTGTGGGATCTCTCTTCCCCATCCCCCCTCCTTCTATGGGATCTCTCTTCCCCATCCCCCTACCTCCTGTTGGATCTCTCTTCCTGATTCTGCTTCCTATTGTGGGATCTCTCTTCCGCATCCAATAACTCCTGCCGGAAATTTCTTCCCAATCCTCCTTCCCTCTGTGGGATCTCTCTTCCACATCCCCCTTCCTCCTGTGGGATCTCTCTTCCCCATCTCCCATCCTCCTGTGGGATCTCTCTTCCCCAGCCCCCTTCCTCCAGTGGGATCTCTCTTTCCCATTCTCCTTCCTCTTGTGGGATCTCTCTTCCCCATCTCCCTTCCTTCTGTGGGAATTCTCTTCCGGATCCCCTTCCTCCTGTGGTATCTCTCTTTCCCATCCCCCTACCACCTGTTGGATCTCTCTTCCTGATGCTGCTTCCGACTGTGGGATCACTCTTCCCCATCCAACTCCTATAACCATATAACAATCACAGCACGGAAACAGGCCATTCCGGCCCTCCTAGTCCGTGCTGAACTCTTAATCTCACCTAGTCCCACCTACCCGCACTCAGCCCATAACCCTCCAATCCTTTCCTGTCCATATACCTATCCAACTTTACCTTAAATGACACAACTGAACTGGCCTCTACTACTTCTACAGGAAGCTCATTCCACACAGCTATCACTCTCTGAGTACAGAAAGACCCCCTCGTGTTTCCCTTAAACTTTTGCCCCCTAACTCTCAAATCATGTCCTCTCGTTTGAATCTCCCCTACTCTCAATGGAAACAGCCTATTCACGTCAACTCTATCTATCCCTCTCAACATTTTAAATACCTCGATCAAATCCCACCTCAACCTTCTACGCTCCAATGAATAGAGACCTAACTTGTTCAACCTTTCTCTGTAACTTAAGTGCTGAAACCCAGGTAACATCCTAGTAAATCGTCTCTGCACTCTCTCTAATTTATTGATATCTTTCCTATAATTCGGTGACCAGAACTGTACACAATATTCCAAATTTGGCCTTACCAATGCCTTGTACAATTTTAACATTACATCCCAACTTCTGTACTCAATGCTCTGATTTATAAAGGCCAGCGTTCCAAAAGCCTTCTTCACCACCCTATCTACATGAGACTCCACCTTCAGGGAACTATGCACTGTTATTCCTAGATCTCTCTGTTCCACTGCATTCCTCAATGCCCTACAATTTACCCTGTGTGTTCTATTTGGATTATTCCTGCCTAAACGCCTCCTGCTGGAAATTTCCTCCCCATCCCCCGTCCTACTGTGGGATCTCTATTCCAAATCCCCCATCCTCATGTGGGATCTCTCTTCCCCATCTCCCTTCCTCCTGTGGGATCTCTCTTCCCAATCCCCTTCCTCCTGTGGTATCTCTCTTTCCCATCCCCCTACCTCCTGTTGGATCTCTCTTCCTGATTCTGCTTCCTATTGTGGGATCTCTCTTCCGCATCCAACAACTCCTGCCGGAAATTTCTTCCAAATCCCCCATCCTCCTGTGGGATCTCTCTTCCCCATCTCCCTTCCTCCTGTGGGATCTCTCTTCCCAATCCCCTTCCTCCTGTGGTATCTCTCTTTCCCATCCCCCTACCTCCTGTTGGATCTCTCTTCCTGATTCTGCTTCCTATTGTGGGATCTCTCTTCCCCATCCACCTCCTCCTGCCGGAAATTTCTTCCCAATCCTCCTTCCCTCTGTGGGATCTCTCTTCCACATCTCCCATCCTCCTGTGGGATCTCTCTTCCCCAGCCCCCTTCCTCCTGTGGGATCTCTCTTCCCCATCTCCCATCCTCCTGTGGGATCTCTCTTCCCCAGCCCCATTCCTACTGTGGGATCACTCTTCCCCATCCACCTCTCCTGCTGGAAATTTCCTCCCCATCCCCCGTCCTACTGTGGGATCTCTATTCCAAATCCCCCATCCTCATGTGGGATCTCTCTTCCCCATCTCCCTTCCTCCTGTGGGATCTCTCTTCCCAATCCCCTTCCTCCTGTGGTATCTCTCTTTCCCATCCCCCTACCTCCTGTTGGATCTCTCTTCCTGATTCTGCTTCCTATTGTGGGATCTCTCTTCCGCATCCAACAACTCCTGCCGGAAATTTCTTCCAAATCCCCCATCCTCCTGTGGGATCTCTCTTCCCCATCTCCCTTCCTCCTGTGGGATCTCTCTTCCCAATCCCCTTCCTCCTGTGGTATCTCTCTTTCCCATCCCCCTACCTCCTGTTGGATCTCTCTTCCTGATTCTGCTTCCTATTGTGGGATCTCTCTTCCGCATCCAACAACTCCTGCCGGAAATTTCTTCCCAATCCTCCTTCCCTCTGTGGGATCTCTCTTCCACATCTCCCATCCTCCTGTGGGATCTCTCTTCCCCAGCCCCCTTCCTCCTGTGGGATCTCTCTTCCCCATCTCCCATCCTCCTGTGGGATCTCTCTTCCCCAGCCCCATTCCTACTGTGGGATCACTCTTCCCCATCCACCTCTCCTGCTGGAAATTTCCTCCCCATCCCCCGTCCTCCTGTGGGATCTCTATTCCGCATCCAACAACTCCTGCCGGAAATTTCTTCCCAATCCTCCTTCCCTCTGTGGGATCTCTCTTCCACATCTCCCATCCTCCTGTGGGATCTCTCTTCCCCAGCCCCCTTCCTCCTGTGGGATCTCTCTTCCCCATCTCCCATCCTCCTGTGGGATCTCTCTTCCCCAGCCCCATTCCTACTGTGGGATCACTCTTCCCCATCCACCTCTCCTGCTGGAAATTTCCTCCCCATCCCCCGTCCTACTGTGGGATCTCTATTCCAAATCCCCCATCCTCATGTGGGATCTCTCTTCCCCATCTCCCTTCCTCCTGTGGGATCTCTCTTCCCCAGCCCCATTCCTACTGTGGGATCACTCTTCCCCATCCACCTCTCCTGCTGGAAATTTCCTCCCCATCCCCCGTCCTCCTGTGGGATCTCTCTTCCGCATCCAACAACTCCTGCCGGAAATTTCTTCCCAATCCTCCTTCCCTCTGTGGGATCTCTCTTCCACATCTCCCATCCTCCTGTGGGATCTCTCTTCCCCAGCCCCCTTCCTCCTGTGGGATCTCTCTTCCCCATCTCCCATCCTCCTGTGGGATCTCTCTTCCCCAGCCCCATTCCTACTGTGGGATCACTCTTCCCCATCCACCTCTCCTGCTGGAAATTTCCTCCCCATCCCCCGTCCTACTGTGGGATCTCTATTCCAAATCCCCCATCCTCATGTGGGATCTCTCTTCCCCATCTCCCTTCCTCCTGTGGGATCTCTCTTCCCAATCCCCTTCCTCCTGTGGTATCTCTCTTTCCCATCCCCCTACCTCCTGTTGGATCTCTCTTCCTGATTCTGCTTCCTATTGTGGGATCTCTCTTCCGCATCCAACAACTCCTGCCGGAAATTTCTTCCAAATCCCCCATCCTCCTGTGGGATCTCTCTTCCCCATCTCCCTTCCTCCTGTGGGATCTCTCTTCCCAATCCCCTTCCTCCTGTGGTATCTCTCTTTCCCATCCCCCTACCTCCTGTTGGATCTCTCTTCCTGATTCTGCTTCCTATTGTGGGATCTCTCTTCCGCATCCAACAACTCCTGCCGGAAATTTCTTCCCAATCCTCCTTCCCTCTGTGGGATCTCTCTTCCACATCTCCCATCCTCCTGTGGGATCTCTCTTCCCCAGCCCCCTTCCTCCTGTGGGATCTCTCTTCCCCATCTCCCATCCTCCTGTGGGATCTCTCTTCCCCAGCCCCATTCCTACTGTGGGATCACTCTTCCCCATCCACCTCTCCTGCTGGAAATTTCCTCCCCATCCCCCGTCCTACTGTGGGATCTCTATTCCAAATCCCCCATCCTCATGTGGGATCTCTCTTCCCCATCTCCCTTCCTCCTGTGGGATCTCTCTTCCCAATCCCCTTCCTCCTGTGGTATCTCTCTTTCCCATCCCCCTACCTCCTGTTGGATCTCTCTTCCTGATTCTGCTTCCTATTGTGGGATCTCTCTTCCGCATCCAACAACTCCTGCCGGAAATTTCTTCCAAATCCCCCATCCTCCTGTGGGATCTCTCTTCCCCATCTCCCTTCCTCCTGTGGGATCTCTCTTCCCAATCCCCTTCCTCCTGTGGTATCTCTCTTTCCCATCCCCCTACCTCCTGTTGGATCTCTCTTCCTGATTCTGCTTCCTATTGTGGGATCTCTCTTCCCCATCCACCTCCTCCTGCCGGAAATTTCTTCCCAATCCTCCTTCCCTCTGTGGGATCTCTCTTCCACATCTCCCATCCTCCTGTGGGATCTCTCTTCCCCAGCCCCCTTCCTCCTGTGGGATCTCTCTTCCCCATCTCCCATCCTCCTGTGGGATCTCTCTTCCCCAGCCCCATTCCTACTGTGGGATCACTCTTCCCCATCCACCTCTCCTGCTGGAAATTTCCTCCCCATCCCCCGTCCTCCTGTGGGATCTCTATTCCGCATCCAACAACTCCTGCCGGAAATTTCTTCCCAATCCTCCTTCCCTCTGTGGGATCTCTCTTCCACATCTCCCATCCTCCTGTGGGATCTCTCTTCCCCAGCCCCCTTCCTCCTGTGGGATCTCTCTTCCCCATCTCCCATCCTCCTGTGGGATCTCTCTTCCCCAGCCCCATTCCTACTGTGGGATCACTCTTCCCCATCCACCTCTCCTGCTGGAAATTTCCTCCCCATCCCCCGTCCTCCTGTGGGATCTCTCTTCCGCATCCAACAACTCCTGCCGGAAATTTCTTCCCAATCCTCCTTCCCTCTGTGGGATCTCTCTTCCACATCTCCCATCCTCCTGTGGGATCTCTCTTCCCCAGCCCCCTTCCTCCTGTGGGATCTCTCTTCCCCATCTCCCATCCTCCTGTGGGATCTCTCTTCCCCAGCCCCATTCCTACTGTGGGATCACTCTTCCCCATCCACCTCTCCTGCTGGAAATTTCCTCCCCATCCCCCGTCCTCCTGTGGGATCTCTATTCCGCATCCAACAACTCCTGCCGGAAATTTCTTCCCAATCCTCCTTCCCTCTGTGGGATCTCTCTTCCACATCTCCCATCCTCCTGTGGGATCTCTCTTCCCCAGCCCCCTTCCTCCTGTGGGATCTCTCTTCCCCATCTCCCATCCTCCTGTGGGATCTCTCTTCCCCAGCCCCATTCCTACTGTGGGATCACTCTTCCCCATCCACCTCTCCTGCTGGAAATTTCCTCCCCATCCCCCGTCCTCCTGTGGGATCTCTCTTCCGCATCCAACAACTCCTGCCGGAAATTTCTTCCCAATCCTCCTTCCCTCTGTGGGATCTCTCTTCCACATCTCCCATCCTCCTGTGGGATCTCTCTTCCCCAGCCCCCTTCCTCCTGTGGGATCTCTCTTCCCCATCTCCCATCCTCCTGTGGGATCTCTCTTCCCCAGCCCCATTCCTCCTGTGGGATCTCTCTTCCCCAGCCCCCTACCTCCAGTGGGATCTCTCTTTCCCATTCTCCTTCCTCTTGTGGGATCTCTCTTCCCCATCTCCCTTCCTTCTGTGGGAATTCTCTTCCGGATCCCCTACCACCTGTTGGATCTCTCTTCCTGATGCCGCTTCCTACTGTGGGATCACTCTTCCCCATCCACCTCTCCTGCTGGAAATTTCCTCCCCATCCCCCGTCCTCCTGTGGGATCTCTATTCCACATCCCCCTTCCTCCTGTGGTATCTCTCTTTCCCATCCCCCTACCTCCTGTTGGATCTCTCTTCCTGATTCTGCTTCCTATTGTGGGATCTCTCTTCTGCATCCAATAACTCCTGCCGGAAATTTCTTCCCAATCCTCCTTCCCTCTGTGGGATCTCTCTTCCCGATCTCCCATCCTCCTGTGGGATCTCTCTTCCCCATCTCCCATCCTACTGTGGGATCTCTCTTCCCCAGCCCCCTTCCCCCTGTGGGATCTCTCTTCCCCATCTCCCATCCTCCTGTGGAATCTCTCTTCCCCAGCCCCCTTCCTCCTGTGTGATCTCTCTTTCCCATTCTCCTTCCTCCTGTGGGATCTCTCTTCCCCATCCCCTTCCTCCTGTGGGATCTCTCTTCCCCATCTCCCATCCTCCTGTGGGATCTCTCTTCCCCAGCCCCATTCCTCCTGTGGGATCTCTCTTCCCCATCTCCCATCCTCCTGTGGGATCTCGCTTCCCCAGCCCCCTACCTCCAGTGGGATCTCTCTTCCCCATTCTCCTTCCTCTTGTGGGATCTCTCTTCCCCATCTCCCTTCCTTCTGTGGGAATTCTCTTCCGGATCCCCTCCCTCCTGTGGTATCTCTCTTTCCCATCCCCCTACCACCTGTTGGATCTCTCTTCCAGATGCCGCTTCCTACTGTGGGAACACTCTTCCCCATCCACCTCCTCCTGCTGGAAATTTCCTCCCCATCCCCCGTCCTCCTGTGGGATCTCTATTCCACATCCCCCATCCTCCTGTGGGATCTCTCTTCCCCATCTCCCTTCCTCCTGTGGGATCTCTCTTCCCAATCCCCTTCCTCCTGTGGTATCTCTCTTTCCCATCCCCCTACCTCCTGTTGGATCTCTCTTCCTGATTCTGCTTCCTATTGTGGGATCTCTCTTCTGCATCCAATAACTCCTGCCGGAAATTTCTTCCCAATCCTCCTTCCCTCTGTGGGATCTCTCTTCCCGATCTCCCATCCTCCTGTGGGATCTCTCTTCCCCATCTCCCATCCTACTGTGGGATCTCTCATCCCCAGCCCCCTTCCCACTGTGGGATCTCTCTTCCCCATCTCCCATCCTCCTGTGGGATCTCTCTTCCCCAGCCCCCTTCCTCCTGTGTGATCTCTCTTTCCCATTCTCCTTCCTCCTGTGGGATCTCTCTTCCCCAGCCCCCTAGCTCCAGTAGGATCTCTCTTTCCCAATCCCCTTCCTCCTGTGGTATCTCTCTTTCCCATCCCCCTACCTCCTGTTGGATCTCTCTTCCTGATTCTGCTTCCTATTGTGGGATCTCTCTTCCGCATCCAATATCTCCTGCCGGAAATTTCTTCCCAATCCTCCTTCCCTCTGTGGGATCTCTCTTCCCGATCTCCCATCCTCCTGTGGGATCTCTCTTCCCCATCTCCCATCCTACTGTGGGATCTCTCATCCCCAGCCCCCTTCCCACTGTGGGATCTCTCTTCCCCATCTCCCATCCTCCTGTGGAATCTCTCTTCCCCAGCCCCCTTCCTCCTGTGTGATCTCTCTTTCCCATTCTCCTTCCTCCTGTGGGATCTCTCTTCCCCAGCCCCCTAGCTCCAGTAGGATCTCTCTTTCCCAATCCCCTTCCTCCTGAGGTATCACTCTTTCCCATCCCCCTACCTCCTGTTGGATCTCTCTTCCTGATTCTGCTTCCTATTGTGGGATCTCTCTTCCGCATCCAATATCTCCTGCCGGAAATTTCTTCCCAATCCTCCTTCCCTCTGTGGGATCTCTCTTCCACATCCCCCTTCCTCCTGTGGGATCGCTCTTCCCCATCTCCCATCCTCCTGTGGGATCTCTCTTCCCCATCTCCCATCCTCCTGTGGGATCTCTCTTCCCCAGCCCCCTTCCTCCTGTGGGAACTTTCTTCCCCATCTCCCTTCCTCCTGTGGGATCTCTCTTCCCCATCTCCCATCCTCCTGTGGGATCTCTCATCCCCAGCCCCCTTCCCACTGTGGGATCTCTCTTCCCCATCTCCCATCCTCCTGTGGGATCTCTCTTCCCCAGCCCCCTTCCTCCTGTGTGATCTCTCTTTCCCATTCTCCTTCCTCCTGTGGGATCTCTCTTCCCCAGCCCCCTAGCTCCAGTAGGATCTCTCTTTCCCAATCCCCTTCCTCCTGTGGTATCTCTCTTTCCCATCCCCCTACCTCCTGTTGGATCTCTCTACCTGATTCTGCTTCCTATTGTGGGATCTCTCTTCCGCATCCAATATCTCCTGCCGGAAATTTCTTCCCAATCCTCCTTCCCTCTGTGGGATCTCTCTTCCCGATCTCCCATCCTCCTGTGGGATCTCTCTTCCCCATCTCCCATCCTACTGTGGGATCTCTCATCCCCAGCCCCCTTCCCACTGTGGGATCTCTCTTCCCCATCTCCCATCCTCCTGTGGGATCTCTCTTCCCCAGCCCCCTTCCTCCTGTGTGATCTCTCTTTCCCATTCTCCTTCCTCCTGTGGGATCTCTCTTCCCCAGCCCCCTAGCTCCAGTAGGATCTCTCTTTCCCAATCCCCTTCCTCCTGAGGTATCTCTCTTTCCCATCCCCCTACCTCCTGTTGGATCTCTCTTCCTGATTCTGCTTCCTATTGTGGGATCTCTCTTCCGCATCCAATATCTCCTGCCGGAAATTTCTTCCCAATCCTCCTTCCCTCTGTGGGATCTCTCTTCCACATCCCCCTTCCTCCTGTGGGATCGCTCTTCCCCATCTCCCATCCTCCTGTGGGATCTCTCTACCCCATCTCCCATCCTCCTGTGGGATCTCTCTTCCCCAGCCCCCTTCCTCCTGTGGGATCTTTCTTCCCCATCTCCCTTCCTCCTGTGGGATCTCTCTTCCCCATCTCCCATCCTCCTGTGGGATCTCTCTTCCCCAGCCCCCTACCTCCAGTGGGATCTCTCTTTCCCATTCTCCTTCCTCTTGTGGGATCTCTCTTCCCCATCTCCCATCCTGCTGTAGGATCTCTCTTCCCCATCCCCCATTCCTCCTGTGGGATCTCTCTTCCCCATCTCCCATCCTCCTGTGGGATCTCTCTTCCCCAGCCCCCTACCTTCCGTGGGATCTCTCTTTCCCATTCTCCTTCCTCTTGTGGGATCTCTCTTCCCATCCCCCTACCACCTGTTGGATCTCTCTTCCCCATCTCCCATCCTCCTGTGGGATCTCTCTTCCCCAGCCCCATTCCTCCTGTGGGATCTCTCTTCCCCATCTCCCATCCTCCTGTGGGATCTCGCTTCCCCAGCCCCCTACCTCCAGTGGGATCTCTCTTCCCCATTCTCCTTCCTCTTGTGGGATCTCTCTTCCCCATCTCCCTTCCTTCTGTGGGAATTCTCTTCCGGATCCCCTCCCTCCTGTGGTATCTCTCTTTCCCATCCCCCTACCACCTGTTGGATCTCTCTTCCTGATGCCGCTTCCTACTGTGGGAACACTCTTCCCCATCCACCTCCTCCTGCTGGAAATTTCCTCCCCATCCCCCGTCCTCCTGTGGGATCTCTATTCCACATCCCCCATCCTCCTGTGGGATCTCTCTTCCCCATCTCCCTTCCTCCTGTGGGATCTCTCTTCCCAATCCCCTTCCTCCTGTGGTATCTCTCTTTCCCATCCCCCTACCTCCTGTTGGATCTCTCTTCCTGATTCTGCTTCCTATTGTGGGATCTCTCTTCTGCATCCAATAACTCCTGCCGGAAATTTCTTCCCAATCCTCCTTCCCTCTGTGGGATCTCTCTTCCCGATCTCCCATCCTCCTGTGGGATCTCTCTTCCCCATCTCCCATCCTACTGTGGGATCTCTCATCCCCAGCCCCCTTCCCACTGTGGGATCTCTCTTCCCCATCTCCCATCCTCCTGTGGGATCTCTCTTCCCCAGCCCCCTTCCTCCTGTGTGATCTCTCTTTCCCATTCTCCTTCCTCCTGTGGGATCTCTCTTCCCCGGCCCCCTAGCTCCAGTAGGATCTCTCTTTCCCAATCCCCTTCCTCCTGTGGTATCTCTCTTTCCCATCCCCCTACCTCCTGTTGGATCTCTCTTCCTGATTCTGCTTCCTATTGTGGGATCTCTCTTCCGCATCCAATATCTCCTGCCGGAAATTTCTTCCCAATCCTCCTTCCCTCTGTGGGATCTCTCTTCCACATCCCCCTTCCTCCTGTGGGATCGCTCTTCCCCATCTCCCATCCTCCTGTGGGATCTCTCTTCCCCATCTCCCATCCTCCTGTGGGATCTCTCTTCCCCAGCCCCCTTCCTCCTGTGGGATCTTTCTTCCCCATCTCCCTTCCTCCTGTGGGATCTCTCTTCCCCATCTCCCATCCTCCTGTGGGATCTCTCTTCCCCAGCCCCCTACCTCCAGTGGGATCTCTCTTTCCCATTCTCCTTCCTCTTGTGGGATCTCTCTTCCCCATCTCCCATCCTGCTGTAGGATCTCTCTTCCCCATCTCCCATCCTCCTGTGGGATCTCTCTTCCCCATCTCCCATCCTCCTGTGGGATCTCTCTTCCCCAGCCCCATTCCTCCTGTGGGATCTCTCTTCCCCATCTCCCATCCTCCTGTGGGATCTCTCTTCCCCAGCCCCCTACCTTCCGTGGGATCTCTCTTTCCCATTCTCCTTCCTCTTGTGGGATCTCTCTTCCCATCCCCCTACCACCTGTTGGATCTCTCTTCCCCATCTCCCATCCTCCTGTGGGATCTCTCTTCCCCAGCCCCATTCCTCCTGTGGGATCTCTCTTCCCCATCTCCCATCCTCCTGTGGGATCTCGCTTTCCCAGCCCCCTACCTCCAGTGGGATCTCTCTTCCCCATTCTCCTTCCTCTTGTGGGATCTCTCTTCCCCATCTCCCTTCCTTCTGTGGGAATTCTCTTCCGGATCCCCTCCCTCCTGTGGTATCTCTCTTTCCCATCCCCCTACCACCTGTTGGATCTCTCTTCCTGATGCCGCTTCCTACTGTGGGAACACTCTTCCCCATCCACCTCCTCCTGCTGGAAATTTCCTCCCCATCCCCCGTCCTCCTGTGGGATCTCTATTCCACATCCCCCATCCTCCTGTGGGATCTCTCTTCCCCATCCCCCTTCCTCCTGTGGGCAATAGACAATAGGTGCAGAAGTAGACTATTCGGCCCTTCGAGCCTGCACCGCCATTTTGAGATCATGGCTGATCATCTACTATCAATACCCGGTTCCTGCCTTGTCCCGATATCCCTTGATTCCCCTATCCATAAGATAGCTATCTAGCTTCTTCTGGAAAGCATCCAGAGAATTGGCCTCCACTTCCTTCCAAGGCAGTACATTCCAGACACCCACAACTCTCTGGGAGAAATTTTTCCTTAACTCTGTCCTAAATGACCTACCCCTTATTCTCAAACCATGCCCTCTGCTACTGGACTCTCCCAGCATCTGGAACATATTTCCTGCCTCTATCTTGTCCAGTCCCTTAAACCTCTATGTTTCAATCAGATCCCTTCTCAATCTCCTTAATTCCAGTGTGTACAAGCCCAGTCTCTCTAACCTCTCTGCGTAAGACAGTCCAGAGATCCCAGGAATTAACCTCGTAAATCTACGCTGCACTTCCTCTACAGCCAGGATGTCCTTCCTTAACCCTGGAGACCAAAACTGTACACAATACTCCAGCTGTGGTCTCACCAGGGCTCTGTACAAATGCAAGAGGATTTCCTTGCTCTTGTACTCAATTCCCTTTGTAATAAAGGCCAACATTCCATTAGCCTTCTGCACTGCCTGCTGCACTTGCTCATTCACCTTCAGTGACTGATGAACAAGGACTCCTAGATCTCTCTGTATTTCTCCCTTACCTAACTCTACACCGTTCAGATAATAATCTGCCTTCCTGTGCTTACTCCCAATGTGGATAACCTCACACTTATTCACATTAAACGTCATCTGCCAAGTATCTGCCCACTCACCCAGCTTATCCAAGTCACCCTGAATTCTCCTAACATCCTCATCACATGTCACACTGCCACCCAGCTTAGTATCATCAGCAAATTTGCTGATGTTATTCTCAATGGCTTTATCTAAAACATTGATGTAAATTGTAAACAGCTGTGGTCCCAATACCGAGCCCTGTGGCACCCCACTAGTCACCACCTGCCATTCTGAGAAACACCCATTCACCGCAACCCTTTGCTTTCTATCTGCCAACCAGTTTTCTATCCATGTCAATGTCTTCCCCCCGATGCCCTGACCTTTGATTTTACCCACCAATCTCCTATGTGGGACCTTATCAAATGCCTTCTGAAAATCGAGGTACACTACATCCACTGGATCTCACCCGTCTAACTTCCTGGTTACATCCTCGAAAAACTCCAACAGATTAGTCAAGCATGATTTACCCTTGGTAAATCCATGCTGGCTCGGCCCAATCCTATCACTGCTATCTAGATATGCCACTATTTCATCCTTAATAATGGACACTAGCATCTTCCCCAACACTGATGTCAGGCTGACAGGTCGTTAGTTCGCTGTTTTCTCCCTCCCTCCTTTCTTAAAAAATGGGATAACATTAGCCATTCTCCAATCCTCAGGAACTGATCCTGAATCTAAGGAACATTGGAAAATGATTACCAATGCATCTGCAATTTCCAGGGCCACCTCCTTTAGTACCCTAGGATGCAGACCATCTGGACCTGGGGATTCGTCAGCCTTCAGTCCCATCAGTCTACTCATCACCGTTTCCTTCCTAATGTCAATCGGTTTCATTTCCTCTGTTACCCTATGTCCTTGGCCCATCCATACATCTGGGAGATTGCTTGTGTCTTCCCTAGTGAAGACAGATCTAAAGTACTCATTAAATTCTTCTGCCATTTCTCTGTTTCCCATAACAATTTCACCCAATTCATTCTTCAAGGGCCCAACATTGTTCTTAACTTTCTTCTTTCTCTTCACATACCTAAAAAAGCTTTTGCTATCTTCCTTTATATTCCTGGCTAGCTTGCGTTCGTACCTCATTTTATTCTCCCCGTATTGCCTTTTAAGTTAAGTTCTGTTGTTCTTTAAAAACTTCCCAATCATCTGTCCTCCCACTCACCTTAGCTCTGTCATACTTCCTTTTTTTTTAATGTTCTGCAATCTCTGACTTCCTTTGTCAACCACTGTGGCCCCTTTCCCCCCTTTGAATCCTTCCTTCTATGGGGACAAACTGATTTTGCACCTTGTTCGTTATTCCCAAGAATACCTGCAGTTGCTGTTCCACTGTCTTTTCTGCTAGGATATCTGTCCAGTCAACTTTGGCCAGCTCCTCCCTCATGGCTCCATAGTTTCCCCTGTTCAACTGCAACACTGACACCTCCGAGCTGCCCTTATCCTTCTCAAACTGTAGATAAAAACATATCAAGTTATGGTCACTACCTCCTAATGGCTCCTTTACTTCAGGATAGCTTATCAAATCCTGTTCATTACACAAGACTAAATCCAGAACAGCCTTGTCCCGGGTCGGCTCTCGTACAAGCTGTTCCAAGAATGCATCCCGTAGGCACTCTACAAACCCCCTATCCTAAGGTCCAGCACCAAACTGTTTCTCCCAGTTCACCTGCATGTTAAAATTCCCCATCCTCCTACCTCCTGTGGGATCTCTTTTCCACGTCCATTTCCTCCTGTGGGATCTATCTTCCCCCATCCCCCCTCCTTCTATGGGATCTCTCTTCCTCATCCCCTTCCTCCTGTTAGATCGCTCTTCCTCATCCCCTTCATCCTGTGGGATCTTGCTTCCCCATCCCCCTCCTTTTGTGGGATCTCTCTGTTCCCCATCTCCCTTCCTCCTGTGGGATCTCTCTTCCCAATCCCCTTCCTCCTGTGGTATCTCTCTTTCCCATCCCCCTACCTCCTGTTGGATCTCTCTTCCTGATTCTGCTTCCTATTGTGGGATCTCTCTTCCGCATCCAATAGCTCCTGCCGGTAATTTCTTCCCAATCCTCCTTCCCTCTGTGGGATCTCTCTTCCACATCCCCCTTCCTCCTGTGGGATCTCTCTTCCCCATCTCCCATCCTCCTGTGGGATCTCTCTTCCCCAGCCCCCTTCCTCCTGTGGGATTTCTCTTTCCCATCCCCCTACCTCCAGTGGGATCTCTCTTTCCCATTCTCCTTCCTCTTGTGGGATCTCTCTTCCCCATCTCCCTTCCTTCTGTGGGAATTCTCTTCCGGATCCCCTTCCTCCTGTGGGATCTCTCTTCCCAATCCCCTTCCTCCTGTGGTATCTCTCTTTCCCATCCCCCTACCTCCTGTTGGATCTCTCTTCCTGATTCTGCTTCCTATTGTGGGATCTCTCTTCCGCATCCAATAACTCCTGCCGGTAATTTCTTCCCAATCCTCCTTCCCTCTGTGGGATCTCTCTTCCACATCCCCCTTCCTCCTGTGGGATCTCTCTTCCCCATCTCCCATCCTCCTGTGGGATCTCTCTTCCCCAGCCCCCTTCCTCCTGTGGGATTTCTCTTTCCCATCCCCCTACCTCCAGTGGGATCTCTCTTTCCCATTCTCCTTCCTCTTGTGGGATCTCTCTTCCCCATCTCCCTTCCTTCTGTGGGAATTCTCTTCCGGATCCCCTTCCTCCTGTGGTATCTCTCTTTCCCATCCCCCTACCACCTGTTGGATCACTCTTCCTGATGCTGCTTCCTACTGTGGGATCATTCTTCCCCATCCACTTCCTCCTGTGGGATCTCTCTTCCACATCCCCCGTCCTCCTGTGGGATCTCTCTTCCACATCCCCCATCCTCCTGTGGGATCTCTCTTCCCCATCCCCCTTCCTCCTGTGGGACAATAGACAATAGGTGCAGAAGTAGACCATTCGGCCCTTCGAGTCTGCACCGCCATTTTGAGATCATGGCTGATCATCTACTATCAATACCCGGTTCCTGCCTTGTCCCCATATCCCTTGATTCCCCTATCCATATGATAGCTATCTAGCTCCTTCTTGAAAGCATCCAGAGAATTGGCCTCCACTTCCTTCCGAGGCAGTACATTCCAGACACCCACAACTCTCTGGGAGAAATTTTTCCTTAACACTGTCCTAAATGACCTACCCCTTATTCTCAAACCATGCCCTCTGGTACTGGACTCTCCCAGCATCTGGAACATATTTCCTGCCTCTATCTTGTCCAATCCCTTAATAATCTTCTATGTTTCAATCAGATCCCTTCTTAATCTGCTTAATTCCAGCATGTACAAGCCCAGTCTCTCTAACCTCTCTGCGTAAGACAGTCCAGACATCCCAGGAATCAACCTCGTGAATCTACGCTGCACATCCTCTACAGCCAGGATGTCATTCCTTAACCCTGGAGACCAAAACTGTACACAATACACCAGCTGTGGTCTCACCAGGGATCTGTACAAATGCAAGAAGATTTCCTTGCTCTTGTACTCAATTCCCTTTGTAATAAAGGCCAACATTCCATTAGCCTTCTTCACTGCCTGCTGTACTTGCTCATTCAATTTCAGTGACTGATGAACAAGGACTCCTAGATCTCTTTGTATTTCTCCCTTACCTAACTCTACACCGTTCAGATAATAATCTGCCTTCCTGTTCTTACTCCCAAAGTGGATAACCTCACACTTATTCACATTAAACATCATCTGCCAAGTATCTGCCCACTCACCCAGCCTATCCAAGTCACCCTGAATTCTCCTAACATCCTCATCACATGTCACACTGCCACCCAGCTTAGTATCATCAGCAAATTTGCTGATGTTATTCTCAATGCCTTTATCTAAATCGTTGATGTAAATTGTAAACAGCTGTGCTCCCAATACCGAGCCCTGTGGCACCCCACTAGTCACCACCTGCCATTCCGAGAAACACCCATTCACCGCTACCCTTTGCTTTCTATCTGCCAACAAGTTTTCTATCCATGTCAATGTCTTCCCCCCCGATACCCTGAGCTTTGATTTTACCCACCAATCTCCTATGTGGGACCTTATCAAATGCCTTCTGAAAATCGAGGTACACTACATCCACTGGAACTCACCCGTCTAACTTCCTGGTTACATCCTCGAAAAACTCCAACAGATTAGTCAAGCATGATATACCCTTGGTAAATCCATGCTGGCTCGGCCCAATCCTATCACTGCTATCTGGACATGCCACTATTTCATCGTTAATAATGGACACTAGCATCTTCCCCACCACTGATGTCAGGATGACAGGTCGTTAGTTCTCTGTTTTCTCCCTCCCTCCTTTCTTAAAAAATGGGATAACATTAGCCATTCTCCAATCCTCAGGAACTGATCCTGAATTAAGGAACATTGGAAAATGATTACCAATGCATCCGCAATTTTCAGGGCCACCTCCTTTAGTACCCTAGGATGCAGACCATCTGGACCTGGGGATTTGTCAGCCTTCAGACCCATCAGTCTGCTCATCACCGTTTCCTTCCTAATGTCAATCGGTTTCATTTCCTCTGTTACCCTATGTCTTTGGCCCATCCATACATTGGGAGATTGCTTGTGTCTTCCTTAGTGAAAACAGATCTAAAGTACTCATTAAATTTTTCTGCCATTTCTCTGTTTCCCATAACAATTTCACCCAATTCATTCTTCAAGGGCCCAACATTGTTCTTAACTATCTTCTTTCTCTTCACATACCTAAAAAAGCTCATGTTATCTTCCTTTATATTCCTGGCTTGCTTGCGTTCGTACCTCATTTTTTCTCCCCGTATTGCCTTTTTAGTTAAGTTCTGTTGTTTCTTAAAAACTTCCCAATCATCCGTCCTTCCACTCACCTTAGCTCTGTCATACTTCCTTTTTTTTTTAATGCTATGCAATCTCTGACTTCCTTTGTCAACCACTGTGGCCCCTTTCCCCCCTTTGAATCCTTCCTTCTCTGGGGATGAACTGATTTTGCACCTTGTGCGTTATTCCCAAGAATACCTGCCATTGCTGTTCCACTGTCTTTTCTGCTAGGCTATCCGTCCAGTCAACTTTGGCCAGCTCCTCCCTCATGGCTCCATAGTTTCCCCTGTTCATCTGCAACACTGACACCTCCGAGCTGCCCTTATCCTTCACAAACTGTAGATAAAAACATATCATGTTATGGACACTACCTCCTAATGGCTCCTTTGCTTCAAGATCACTTATCAAACCCTGTTCATTACACAAGACTAAATCCAGAATAGCCTTGTCCCTGGTCGGCTCTCGTACAAGCTGTTCCAAGAATGCATCCCGTAGGCACTCTACAAACTCCCTATCCTGGGGTCCAGCACCAAACTGTTTCTCCCAGTTCACCTGTATGTTGAAATTACCCATCCCCCTTCCTCCTGTGGGATCTCTTTTTCACCATCCATTTCCTCCTGTGGGATCTCACTTTCCCATTCCCTTCCTCCTGTCGGATCTCTCTTCCCCATCCCCTTCCTCCTGAGGGATCTCTCTTCCCCATCTCCCCTCCTTCTATGGGATCTCTCTTCCTCATCCCCTTCCTCCTGTGGGATATCTCTTCCCCATCCCCCTCCTTTTGTGGGATCTCTCTTCCGGATCCTCTTCCTCCTGTGGTATCTCTTTCCCATCCCCCTACCTCCTGTGGGATCTCTCTTCCCCATCCCCCTTCCTCCTGTGGTATCTCTTTTTCCCATCACCCTACCTCCTGTTGGATCTCTCTTCCTGATTCTGCTTCCTATTGTGGGATCTCTCTTCCCCATCCACTTCCTCCTGCCGGAAATTTCTTCCCCATCCCCTTCCTCCTGTGGGATATCTCTTCCCCATCCCCCTCCTTTTGTGGGATCTCTCTTCCGGATCCTCTTCCTCCTGTGGTATCTCTTTCCCATCCCCCTACCTCCTGTGGGATCTCTCTTCCCCATCCCCCTTCCTCCTGTTGGATCTCTCTTCCTGATGCTGCTTCCTACTGTGGGATCACTCTTCCCCATCCAATTCCTCCTGCCGGAAATTTCTTCCCCATCCCCTTCCTCCTGTGGGATCTCTCTTCCCCATCCCCCTTCCTCCAGAGGGATCTCTCTTCCACATCCCCTTCCTCCTGTGGGATCTCCCTGCCCCATCCGACTTCCCCTTGTGGGGTCTCTCCGTTCCATTGCCCTTAATCCCGTAGGATCTCTTTCCTAACCCCCTCCTTCCTGTAGGATGTTTCTTCCCCATTCTCCTTCCTCCTGTCGGATCTCTCTTCCCCATCCCCTTCCTCCTGTGGGATCGCTCTTCCCCATCCACCTCTTCTTGTGGGATCTCTCTACCCCATCGCCCTTCCTCATGTGGGATCTCTCTTCCCCAGCCCCTTTCCTACTGAGGGATCTCTTTTTCCCCATCCCCCTTCTGCCTGTCAGATCCCTCTTCCCCATCTCCCATCCTCCTGTGGGATCTCTCTTTCCCAGCCCCCTTCCTCCTGTGGGATCTCTCTTCCCCATCTCCCATCCTCCTGTGGGATCTCTCTTCCCCATCTCCCATCCTCCTGTGGGATCTCTCTTCCCCAGCCCCCTACCTCCAGTGGGATCTCTGTTTCCCATTCTCGTTCCTCTTGTGGGATCTCTCTTCCCCATCTCCCATCCTCCTGTGGGATCTCTCTTCCCCATCTCCCATCCTCCTGTGGGATCTCTCTTCCCCAGCCCCATTCCTCCTGTGGGATCTCTCTTCCCCATCTCCCATCCTCCTGTGGGATCTCTCTTCCCCAGCCCCATTCCTCCTGTGGGATCTCTCTTCCCCATCTCCCATCCTCCTGTGGGATCTCTCTTCCCCAGCCCCCTACCTTCCGTGGGATCTCTCTTTCCCATTCTCCTTCCTCTTGTGGGATCTCTCTTCCCCATCTCCCTTCCTTCTGTGAGAATTCTCTTCCGGATCCCCTTCCTCCTGTGGTATCTCTCTTCCCATCCCCCTACCACCTGTTGGATCTCTCTTCCTGATGCTGCTTCCTACTGTGGGATCACTCTTCCCCATCCACCTCCTCCTGCTGGAAATTTCCTCCCCATCCCCCGTCCTCCTGTGGGATTTCTATTCCACATCCCCCATCCTCCTGTGGGATCTCTCTTCCCCATCCCCCTTCCTCCTGTGGGACAATAGACAATAGGTGCAGAAGTAGACCATTCGGCCCTTCGAGCCTGCACCGCCATTTTGAGATCATGGCTGATCATCTACTATCAATACCCGGTTCCTGCCTTGTCCCGATATCCCTTGATTCCCCTATCCATAAGATAGCTATCTAGCTTCTTCTTGAAAGCATCCAGAGAATTGGCCTCCACTTCCTTCCAAGGCAGTGCATTCCAGACCCCCACAACTCTCTGGGAGAAGAAGTTTTTCCTTAACTCTGTCCTAAATGACCTACCCCTTATTCTCAAACCATGCCCTCTGCTACTGGACTCTCCCAGCATCTGGAACATATTTCCTGCCTCTACCTTGTCCAGTCCCTTAAACCTCTATGTTTCAATCAGATCCCTTCTCAATCTCCTTAATTCCAGTGTGTACAAGCCCAGTCTCTCTAACCTCTCTGCGTAAGACAGTCCAGACATCCCAGGAATTAACCTCGTAAATCTACGCTGCACTTCCTCTACAGCCAGGATGTCCTTCCTTAACCCTGGAGACCAAAACTGTACACAATACTCCAGCTGTGGTCTCACCAGGGCTCTGTACAAATGCAAGAAGATTTCCTTGCTCTTGTACTCAATTCCCTTTGTAATAGAGGCCAACATTCCATTAGCCTTCTGCACTGCCTGCTGCACTTGCTCATTCACCTTCAGTGACTGATGAACAAGGACTCCTAGATCTCTCTGTATTTCTCCCTTACCTAACTCTACACCGTTCAGATAATAATCTGCCTTCCTGTGCTTACTCCCAATGTGGATAACCTCACACTTATTCACATTAAACGTCATCTGCCAAGTATCTGCCCACTCACCCAGCTTATCCAAGTCACCCTGAATTCTCCTAACATCCTCATCACATGTCACACTGCCACCCAGCTGAGTATCGTCAGCAAAATTCCTGATGTTATTCTCAATGCCTTTATCTAAAACATTGATGTAAATTGTAAACAGCTGTGCTCCCAATACCGAGCCCTGTGGCACCCCACTGGTCACCACCTGCCATTCCGAGAAACACCCATTCACCGCAACCCTTTGCTTTCTATCTGCCAACCAGTTTTCTATCCATGTCAATGTCTTCCCCCCGATGCCGTGAGCTTTGATTTTACCCACCAATCTCCTATGTGGGACCTTATCAAATGCCTTCTGAAAATCGAGGTACACTACATCCACTGGATCTCACCCGTCTAACTTCCTGGTTACATCCTCGAAAAACTCCAACAGATTAGTCAAGCATGATTTACCCTTGGTAAATCCATGCTGGCTCGGTCCAATCCTATCACTGCTATCTAGATATGCCACTATTTCATCCTTAATAGATAGATAGATAGATAGATAGATAGATAGATACTTTATTCATCCCCATGGGGAAATTCAACTTTTTTTTTCCAATGTCCCATACACTTGTTGTAGCAAAACTAATTACATACAATACTTAACTCAGTAAAAAAAATATGATATGCATCTAAATCACTATCTCAAAAAGCATTAATAATAGCTTTTAAAAAGTTCTTAAGTCCTGGCGGTTGAATTGTAAAGCCTAATGGCATTGGGGAGTATTGACCTCTTCATCCTGTCTGAGGAGCATTGCATCGATAATAATGGACTCTAGCATCTTCCCCACCACTGATGTCAGGCTGACAGGTCGATACTTCTCTGTTTTCTCCCTCCCTCCTTTCTTAAAAAATGGGATAACATTAGCCATTCTCAAATCCTCAGGAACTGATCCTGAATCTAAGGAACATTGGAAAATGATTACCAATGCATCCGCAATTTCCAGGGCCACCTCCTTTAGTACCCTAGGGTGCAGACCATCTGGACCTGGGGATTTGTCAGCCTTCAGTCCCATCAGTCTACTCATCACCGTTTCCTTCCTAATGTCAATCTGTTTCATTTCCTCTGTTACCCTATGTCCTTGGCCCATCCATACATCTGGGAGATTGCTTGTGTCTTCCCTAGTGAAGACAGATCTAAAGTACTCATTAAATTCTTCTGCCATTTCTCTGTTTCCCATAACAATTTCACCCAATTCATTCTTCAAGGGCCCAACATTGTTCTTAACTATCTTCTTTCTCTTCACATACGTAAAAAGCTTTTGCTATCTTCCTTTATATTCCTGGCTAGCTTGCGTTCATACCTAATTTTATTCTCCCCATATTGCCTTTTAAGTTAAGTTCTGTTGTTCTTTAAAAACTTCCCAATCATCTGTCCTCCCACTCACCTTAGCTCTGTCATACTTCCTTTTTTTTAATGTTCTGCAATCTCTGACTTCCTTTGTCAACCACTGTGGCCCCTTTCCCCCCTTTGAATAATTCCTTCTCTGGGGACAAACTGATTTTGCACCTTGTGCATTATTCCCAAGAATACCTGCCATTGCTTTTCCACTGTCTTTTCTGCTAGGATATCCGTCCAGTCAACTTTGGCCAGCTCCTCCCTCATGGCTCCATAGTTTCCCCTGTTCAACTGCAACACTGACACCTCCGAGCTGCCCTTATCCTTCTCAAACTGTAGATAAAAACATATCATGTTATGGTCACTACCTCCTAATAGCTCCTTTACTTCAAGATCGCTTATCAAATCCTGTTCATTACACAAGACTAAATCCAGAACAGCCTTGTCCCGGGTCAGCTCTCGTACAAGCTGTTCCAAGAATGCATCCCGTAGGCACTCTACAAACCCCCTATCCTGAGGTCCAGCACCAAACTGTTTCTCCCAGTTCACCTGCATGTTGAAATTCCCCATCCTCCTACCTCCTGTGGGATCTCTTTTCCACATCCATTTCCTCCTGTGGGATCTCTCTTCCCCATTCCCCCTCCTTCTATGGGATCTCTCTTCCCCATCCCCCTTCCTCCTGTCAGATCTCTCTTCCTCATCCCCTTCATCCTGTGGGATCTCGCTTCCCCATCCCCCTCCTTTTGTGGGATCTCTCTTCCCCATCTCCCATCCTCCTGTGAGATCTCTCTTCCCCAGCCCCCTACCTCCAGTGGGATCTCTCTTTCCCATTCTCCTTCCTCCTGTGGGATCTCTCTTCCCCAGCCCCATTCCTCCTGTGGGATCTCTCTTCCCCATCTCCCATCCTCCTGTGGGATCTCTCTTCCCCAGCCCCCTACCTCCAGTGGGATCTCTCTTTCCCAATCCCCTTCCTCCTGTGGTATCTCTCTTTCCCATCCCCCTACCTCCTGTCGGATCTCTCTTCCTGATTCTGCTTCCTATTGTGGGATCTCTCTTCCGCATCCAATAACTCCTGCCGGAAATTTCTTCCCAATCCTCCTTCCCTCTGTGGGATCTCTCTTCCACATCCCCCTTCCTCCTGTGGGATCTCTCTTCCCCATCTCCCATTCTCCTGTGGGATCTCTCTTCCCCAGCCCCCTTCCTCCTGTGGGATCTCTCTTCCCCATCTCCCATCCTCCTGTGGGATCTCTCTTCCCCAGCCCCCTTCCTCCTGTGGGATCTTTCTTCCCCATCTCCCTTCCTCCTGCGGGATCTCTCTTCCCCAGCCCCCTTCCTCCTGTGGGATCTCTCTTCCCCATCTCCCATCCTCCTGTGGGATCACTCTTCCCCATCCACCTCCTCCTGCTGGAAATTTCCTCCCCATCCCCCGTCCTCCTGTGGGATTTCTATTCCACATCCCCCATCCTCCTGTGGGATCTCTCTTCCCCATCCCCCTTCCTCCTGTGGGACAATAGACAATAGGTGCAGAAGTAGACCATTCGGCCCTTCGAGCCTGCACCGCCATTTTGAGATCATGGCTGATCATCTACTATCAATACCCGGTTCCTGCCTTGTCCCGATATCCCTTGATTCCCCTATCCATAAGATAGCTATCTAGCTCCTACTTGAAAGCATCCAGAGAATTGGCCTCCACTTCCTTCCAAGGCAGTACATTCCAGACACCCACAACTCTCTGGGATATTTTTTTCCTTAACTCTGTCCTAAATGACCTACCCCTTATTCTCAAACCATGCCCTCTGCTACTGGACTCTCCCAGCATCTGGAACATATTTCCTGCCTCTATCTTGTCCAGTCCCTTAAACCTCTATGTTTCAATCAGATCCCTTCTCAATCTCCTTAATTCCAGTGTGTACAAGCCCAGTCTCTCTAACCTCTCTGCGTAAGACAGTCCAGACATCCCAGGAATTAACCTCGTAAATCTACGCTGCACTTCCTCTACAGCCAGGATGTCCTTCCTTAACCCTGGAGACCAAAACTGTACACAATACTCCAGCTGTGGTCTCACCAGGGCTCTGTACAAATGCAAGAGGATTTCCTTGCTCTTGTACTCAATTCCCTTTGTAATAAAGGCCAACATTCCATTAGCCTTCTGCACTGCCTGCTGCACTTGCTCATTCAATTTCAGTGACTGATGAACAAGGACTCCTAGATCTCTCTGTATTTCTCCCTTACCTAACTCTACACCGTTCAGATAATAATCTGCCTTCCTGTGCTTACTCCCAATGTGGATAACCTCACACTTATTCACATTAAACGTCATCTGCCAAGTATCTGCCCACTCACCCAGCTTATCCAAGTCACCCTGAATTCTCCTAACATCCTCATCACATGTCACACTGCCACCCAGCTTAGTATCGTCAGCAAAATTGCTGATGTTATTCTCAATGCCTTCATCCAAATCGTTGATGTAAATTGTAAACAGCTGTGGTCCCAATACCGAGCCCTGTGGCACCCCACTGGTCACCACCTGCCATTCCGAGAAACACCCATTCACCGCAACCCTTTGCTTTCTATCTGCCAACCAGTTTTCTATCCATGTCAATGTCTTCCCCCCGATGCCGTGAGCTTTGATTTTACCCACCAATCTCCTATGTGGGACCTTATCAAATGCCTTCTGAAATTCGAGGTACACTACATCCACTGGATCTCACCCGTCTAACTTCCTGGTTACATACTCGAAAAACTCCAACAGATTAGTCAAGCATGATTTATCCTTGGTAAATCCATGCTGGCTCGGCCCAATCCTATCACTGCTATCTAGATATGCCACCTTTTCATTCTTAATAATGGACTCCAGCATCTTCCCCACCACTGATGTCAGGATGACAGGTCGTTAGTTCTCTGTTTTCTCCCTCCCTCCTTTCTTAAAAAATGGGATAACATTAGCCATTCTCCAATCCTCAGGAACTGATCCTGAATCTAAGGAACATTGGAAAATGATTACCAATGCATCCGCAATTTCCAGGGCCACCTCCTTTAGTACCCTAGGATGCAGACCATCTGGACCTGGGGATTCGTCAGCCTTCAGTCCCATCAGTCTACTCATCACCGTTTCCTTCCTAATGTCAATCGGTTTCATTTCCTCTGTTACCCTATGTCCTTGGCCCATCCATACATCTGGGAGATTGCTTGTGTCTTCCCTAGTGAAGACAGATCTAAATTTCTTCCCCATCCCCTTCCTCCTGTGGGATCTCTCTTCCCCATCCCCCTTCCTCCAGAGAGATCACTGTTCCCCAACGTCCTTCCTCCTGTGGGATCTCTCTTCCACATCCCCTTCCTCCTGTGGGATCTCCCTGCCCCATCCGACTTCCCCCTGTGGGGTCTCTCCGTCCCATTGCCCTTCCTCCCGTAGGATCTCTTTCCTAACCCCTGCCCTCCTGTAGGATGTTTCTTCCCCATCTCCTTCCTCCTGTTGGGTCTCTCTTCCCCATCCCCTTCCTCCTGTGGGATCTCTCTTCCCCATCCACCTCTTCTTGTGGGATCTCTCTACCCCATCGCCCTTCCTCATGTGGGATCTCTCTTCCCTATCCCCCTTTCCTCCGGAGGGATCTCTTTTTCCCCATCCATTTCTACCTGTGGGATCTCTCTTTTCCATCTCCTTCTTCCTGTGGGATCTCTCTTCCCCATCCCCCTTCCTCCTGTGGCATCTCTCTTCCCCATCATCCTTCATCCTGTGGGATCTCTCTTCCCCATCATCCTTCATCCTGTGGGATCTCTCTTCCCTATCCCCCTTTCCTCCTGTGGGATCTCTCTTCCCTATCCCCCTTTCCTCCTGTGGGATCTCTCTTCCCTATCCCCCTTTACTCCGGAGGGATCTCTTTTTCCCCATCCATTTCCACCTGTGGGATCTCTCTTCCACATCCCCCTTCCTACTGTGGGATCTCTCTACCCCATCCCTCTTCCTCCTGTGGGATCTCACTTACCCATCCCCCTTCCTCCTGTGGGATCTCTCGTCCCCATCCCCCATCCTCCTGTGGGATCTCTCTTCCCCATCCCCCTACCTCCTGTTGGATCTCTCTTCCTGATTCTGCTTCCTACTGTGGGATCACTCTTCCCCATCCACTTCCTCCTGCTGGAAATTTCTTCCCCATCCCCCTTTCTCCGGAGGGATCTCTCATTGCCCTCCCCTTCTCCCGTGGGATCTCTCCTGCTGATTCCGTTTCCGACTGTGGGATCTTTCTTCCCAATCTCTTTCACCCTGTGGGATCTCTTCCCCATCCTCCTTCCTCCTGTGGGATCTCTCTTCCCCATCCCCATCCTCCTGTTGGATCTCTCTTCCCCATCTCCTTCCTCCTATGGGACCTCTTCCCCATTCCCCTTCCTCCTGTGGGATCTCTCTTCCCCATCCACCTTCCTCCTGTGGGATCTCTCCTTCCCATTCCCTTTCCTCCCATAGGATCTCTCTTTCCTAACCCCTTCCACCTGTGGGAACTCTCTTCCCCATCCCCCTTCCTCCTGTGGGAACTCTTTTCCCCATCCATTTCCTCCTGTGGGATCTCTTTTTCCCCATCCATTTACTCCTGTGGGATCTCTTCCCCATCCTCCTTCCTCCTGTGGGATCTCTTCCCCATCCTCCTTGCTCCTGTGGGATCTCTCTTCCCCATCCATTTCCTCCTGTTGGATCTCTCTTCCCCATCTCCTTCCTCCTATGGGACCTCTTCCCCATCCCCTTCTTCCTGTGGGATCTCCCTTCCCCATCCCACTTCTTCCTGCCGGATCTCATTTCCTCATCCCCTCCCTCCTGTGTGATATCTCTTCCCCATCCCTTTCTTCCTGTGGGATATCTCCTCCCCATCCCCTTCCTCCTGTAGATCTCTTTTCCCAATCTCCTTTCTCCTGTGGGATCTCTTTTCCTGATTCAGCTTCCTACTGCGGGATCTCTCTTCCCCATCCACTTCCTCCTCTAGGATCTCTCTTCCCCTTTCCTCTTCCTCCTGTGGGATATCTCTTTCCCATCCTCTTCCTCCTGTGGGATTTCTCATCCCCATCCCCCTTCCTCCTGTGGGATCTCTCATCCTCATCCCCCTTTCTCCTGTGGGATCTCTCTTCCCCGTACCCCGGTGGGATCTCTCCTTCCCCATCCCCCCATAACTGTGGTATCTCTTTTCCCCATCCCACTTCCTCCTGTGGGATCTCGTTTCCCCATCCCTTTCCTCTTGTGTCTTTCCATCCGTTCCCTCAGGTGGGGTCTCTTCCTCCATTTCCCATCGACATTTCCCGATTCACAAAGCTTCCTCACTGTGGGGCTATATCACCCCCATCCCTGCCCCTTGTGACACTCTGTGGTCAGTAACACTTTTCTAGGCAACGGAGAACGAGACAGAAAATGTGGAGTTCACAGGGTCACAGCAACAGACTAAATGACTGACATTGGGTGAATACCCTGGAGCTGGGCAGTGAAGGACATTGACAGTGATGGGAACTCCGATCAGTGATTTACGGAAGGGTTTAATGTTTCCTGAAATATCCGCTTGAGAGAATTACCCTCAGACCCACGGTTTGTATCACTTTGTTCATCAATTTGTCTGTTTGTGTTTAGACTCGGGAAGAATAACCTGGGAGATTCAGGAGTGAAACTGGTGTTGTCGGCTCTGAGGAACCCGGAGTGTAAAATACAGAAACTGTGGTAAGTACCGGACTGTGGCAGATTGTGTTTACAGTCACTGGGTGTCTGACACTGAACATTAATGTAATCAGTAATAGTGTTACTGATAAACACTGGGGATTTGTACCGTCCCCTGTCTCTCTGTGTCCTTCACCCTCACTCTCTCTCTCATCTCCAGGCTGTGGGATGTCGGTCTCACAGATTCTGGGGCCGAGGATCTCGTCTCTTTTCTCAGTACAAAACCAGCCCTGACGGAGCTGGACCTGAAATATTATGAACTGGGATATTCAGGAGCGAAACTGGTGTTTCTGGCTCTAGAGAACACGAAGTGTAAAATACAGAAACTGCGGTAAGTACCAGACTGTGGGAGATTATGCTTGCAGTCACTGGGTGTCTGACACTGAACATTAATGAAATCAGTAATAGTGTTACTGATAAACACTGGGGATCTGTACCGTCTCCTGTCTCTCTGTGTCCTTCACCCTCACTCTCTCTCATCTCCAGGATGAGGAATGTCGGTCTCACAGATTCTGGTGCCGAGGATTTCGCCTCCGCTCTCAGTACAAATCGATCACTGACGGAGCTGTACCTGAGTGTTGATAAACTGCGAGATTCAGGAGTGAAACTGGTCTCTGCAGCTCTGTGGAACCCGGAGTGTAAAATACAGAAACTGAAGTAAGTACCAGACTGTGGGAGATTGTGTTTACAGTCACTGGGTGTCTGACACTGAACATTAATGTGATCAGTAATAGTGTTACTGATAAACACTGGGGATTTGTACCGTCTCCTGTCTCTCTGTGTCCTTCACCCTCACTCTCTCTCATCTCCAGGCTGAGGGATGTCGGTCTCACAGATTCTAGGGCCGAGGATCTCGCCTCCGCTCTCAGTACAAAACCATCCCTGACGGAGCTGTACCTGAGTGGTAATGAACTGGGAGATTCAGGAGTGAAACTGGTCTCTGCGGCTCTGAGGAACCCGGAGTGTAAAATACAGAAACTGGGGTAAGTACCAGACTGTGGGAGATTGTGTTTACAGTCACTGGGTGTCTGACACTGAACATTAATGTGATCAGTAATTGTGTTACTGATAAACACTGGGGATTTGTACCGTCTCCTGTCTCTCTGTGTCCTTCACCCTCACTCTCTCTCATCTCCAGGCTGGTCAATGTCGGTCTCACAGATTCTGGGGCCGAGGATCTCGTCTCCGCTCTCAGTACAAACCCATCACTGACGGATCTGAACCTGGGATCAAACTCTCTGACAGACCGATCTGTCCCCGCTCTCCGCCGCCTCATACTGACCCTCCCGAGTCTGGAGCGGATCCGGTGAGTGTTTGTGTTAATGTTCAATGTGATAAAATGTCAGCGGATCCGCGGGTTTTCTGGTGATATTTGTCTGTGAGTGTTGTTGAAACATTAACCCCGGTCCCCTGTTACTGACACTGTTGTGTAATCTGTTTATTCCATCTTCATTCCCCCATCTGTTTCAGGCTGCGGGAGAATCAGTTCAGTGAGACCGGGATGAAGGAACTGAGATCTCTGCGAGAAGTCAGACCCGGACTGTTTGTGTGGATCATGTGAACATCTGAATGTGTGAACATCCCCGCCCGCGGAATGGAGCCGATTCCCCGCCCTCCCCTTTAACTCACACCTCCCCTTTAACTCCCCCTCCCCTTTAACTCCCCCCTCCCCTTTAACTCCCCCTCCCCTCTAACTACCCCTCCCCTTTAACTCCCCATTCCCCTATGTAAGAAATAATCCTTCACTCTGAGTCTCAGCAAACTGCAAAGCGGCAAAGCTTTATTTTTCACGAGTCTGCAGAGTCGGACCCAAAACTGCTCCAGCAGTATTGAGCCCAGAGCATTACATTTCATTTCCTTTTATACAGTTTCAAGTAGGTTATCACGTGTCCCTCAGTTGCTGTATCATTCCTACAATTATTCATAGTCAGCTCCACTCTCCCCCTCCCCACAGGCTTGTACATTTCGGGGGTCACATACACATTTTCTCATATCCTCTGTCCTTGGAGTTAGCCATCCGCAGAGCCATGTCTGCCAAGTTTTCAAAACACTCATCGGCCTTGGAGTTAGCCACAAGAGTACAGCTTATCTCCATCTGTTTCATCCACCTCCGCTCTCAGCTCCTAGCTTAATGACTCCCTTTTAGTTCTTCATGATTACCACAAGGTACAGATTGTACCTATACAGTTTTGCAAGAATCTTATATCCTTATTTAGCAATGTGTCAGCATATGTTTTGTAAGCTTAGATCTTAGCACAGTCTAACCTTAACCCTTTCACTTCTTACAATTCCACCCTTTTTCTTTTTAGAGTGTGCTAAGGATTTGTCCAGGGATTCCACTCTTCCAGTTCTCTGCCTCGTTGCAACAGCATTTTAGCCGGGTCAGCTGGGTTCCCTGGCTGCATTACCTGTACTACTACTCGCGTTATTAATGCTCTCAAGCAGGGTATTAAGCATGGTAATATGATTATCATTATGAGTATTCCGCCAAATATTAACAGGGCTATTCGCCACCAGCTTCCTCCCAGCAGACTATCCAGCCAACTCAGGTTCCCTAAGGATCTCCAAGTTTGTACTGGCACATGGGCCAACTTCCGAATTTTGTCGGATATTTTCAACACTGCCTTTCCATTATCATTTATCTTTAGGCAACAGTTTGTCAGATTGAACTTTCCACAGACCCCTCCCTCGGAGGCCAATAGGTAATCCAATGCTAATCGATTTTGGTATATGGCTGTTCTCATCTGGCTTTGCTGCTCAGCCAGCAATTCCAGAGCCAATGCGGTTTGGTTGGTGATCACCCCTACTACAGCTTGTAGGCGTATTATTCGATTTAACATATATACCGGGGTTCGGTAACCCCATGACCCATCCTGGGCCCAAGTTGCTGGTCCGTAATATTCAATGATGCGTGCTGGAGGCCACTCGTCGCCCCATTCTCCCACCTTTATCTCCCGCTTCTCCCTTCTCAGTGAGTCAAATAACTTGATTCCCAATTCCCTATCTTCATCCTGGGGTAGGAGGAAGAACTCTGGCCTTATAAGGCCTAAGAAACAAACTCCTCCCCATCCTTTCGGCAATTTGGTGTATGCCTGATTCCCACAAATCCAGAACAGACCTTCTGGGACAAATCCTCCTTTCCTTGCTTTCCGCCAGGCTTTCCAAACACTGGGAATTCCTTCGTACGGGTTATGCCCACTGCAATTCCAGATTCCCGAATTGTTTCCCATAGCCGTACAATTGTCCTTTGCCCCTTTAGTTATGTACCAAGTCGGCTCCTCGGGCCACCAAGTGGCATTATTTTTTGTTTTAGCCAACTTTATACTCTGACATGGGCTTTCTCCTACTTTCACCTTCCCTTTTCTTTCTACACATACTTGTCCTTCCGGATAGTTTGTTAACTTCCATTCTTGCGTCCTCCCAGTCCTTTTCTTATCCCAATCATGAGCCAATAGCTCCCACACACTCAAACTCTCACCTATCCATGGCCATTGCTCGCTCATGTGGGGTCCCCCACAAACCCAACAGTCACTTACATTTAAACTTGTAGCTATTCGAGTTGCTAAGTCTATAAACAGGTTTTCCTTCATTTCCGGTCTTGTTTTTCCATAGGTTCCCATTCTTCTCTGACTCCACCAAACTCTGCCCTTCCTTTTTCTTTCCTTTCACATATCCATTCTGTCTCAGGGCATGTACTTTCTCGTACACTCCAACTTCTCCCTTCTCCTTTTTCTTCTCTTACTGATCCACCGGGGTATCCCCTGTTCTTTCTCAGGGTATATTTTATTCCTCCCTCTTCACATTCCTCTTTTTCTTTTCCATAACATTGGTCATTTACATGTGAATGTGACACAAGGGCCCCGGGTCGTTCTTTTCCTTTCTCCAAAACTCGGTTCCTACACTTGTCACATTTCCCTTCTATTTTTCCCACATACAGAATTAAATATATTACAGTCAATAATGTAACAGTCCACATTGAGTTCATTTTTGTTGCCTTTTCAGTTTCACCACCAACGGTTCTTCACTGGGAACACAGGTCCACTCCGTGTGTCCCTCAGGCTTAACTGGTCCCTTTATTCTGGATGCGTGGGTCCACCCTTTCTCTTTTGTTCGTACGGCCGCCTCGGTGGTTAACAGGACCTGGAAAGGGCCTTCCCACTGTGGTTGTAACTTCTCCGGCTTCCAGGTCCGTACCAGAACCCAATCTCCAGGCACGATCTGATGTAAAGCAAAGTCGAGCGGCGGAGTCTGGGCCAAGAGACCCTTCTTCCGCAGTTCTGCAAAGGAACGAGATAGTGCCAGTAAATAGTTCCTTATAAGAATATCACCCCCTTGTAGCGTGGGGTACCCTTCTACCTTATTCCAATACGGGAGTCCAAACAGCATTTCATAGGGGGAGATTCCTATATCCTTCCTGGGTGCTGTTCGGATTCTTAACAGGGCGATGGGGAGACACTTAGTCCAGGGTAACTTGGTTTCTAGCATTAATTTGGTCAATTGCGCCTTTAAGGTACTGTTCATCCTTTCCACCCGTCCCGAACTCTGGGGATGCCACGGGGTATGGTATTTCCATTGGATACTCAATGCATCACAAATCAACTGGTGCGTCTTGGAGGCAAAGTGTGTCCCTCTGTCCGAGTCTATGGACCCCATGATCCCATATCTGGGGATTATGTTTTCTAGTAGTATTCGGGCTACTGTAGGCGCATCGGCCTTTGTGGTCGGGTATGCTTCCACCCAGTGGGTAAAATGATCCACTATTACTAACAGGTACTTCCATCTCTGCACTGAGGGTAGTTCGGTAAAGTCGATCTGGACTCTATGGAATGGTCTCATGGCCAGTGGCTGGCCACCTCTTGGAGTGGATCGCATCACTTTCTTGTTTATCCGCTGGCACGTCGGACATCCAGTTATCTCTTGCTGGGCCAGTGTGTATATTCCTTTGCATACATAGTCCCTCAGAATTGTGTCGCACATGGCCTGTACTCCCCAGTGGGTTTGATGGTGCAACTGTTGGAGGATGTTGCGGGTTACTTCCTTATTTAGTACCTGTCTCCCATCCGGGACCGTCCATTTACCATCAGTGTCTTTTCGGGCTCCTAGTTGATTCATGCTATCAATCTCTATTTGGGTAAACATAGGTTGTTTAGTAAGTCCTTCCCTCACTGGTATCAAGGTCAGGAGTTGGATCGGGTCTTCAACGGCTGCTCGTTTGGCCTCCCCATCGGCTAGACGGTTCCCTACTGCTTCAGGTGTTGATCCTTTTTGGTGTCCGGGTACATGTACTACCGCAATCTCAGTTGGTAGGGCCAGGGCTCCCAATGTCATACTTATCATTTGCTCGTGTGCCAGTCCCTTTCCTCTGGCCGTTATCAGTCCTCTTTCTTTCCATATCTTCCCAAAGGTATGTACTATCCCATAGGCGTACTTAGAGTCAGTGTATATTGTTCCGATCCTCTTCTCCAATATCCTCAGAGCCCTCTGGAGTGCGTATAATTCGCATGACTGGGCCGACCAGTTTCCCGGTAATCTCCCGGACTCCACTATTCTTTCAGTCTCTCCGTCAATGATGGCATATCCGCTGTGCCGTACTCCATCAATACATCGTGAGGATCCATCTATATACAATTCCTGTCCTTCTCCCAGGGGAACTTCCCGTAAGTCCTCCCGGCTCTTTGTTTGCAAGTCCAGCAATTCAATACAGTCGTGTTCTGACTCCTTTTCTTCTAGTCCTCCATAGAGGAACTGGGCTGGGTTGCAACTGGAATCCTTTGCGAAGTTTAGGTCTTCTCCGGTCATCAGTATAGTTTCGTACTTTAGAATGCGGGAGTCAGTGAGCCACCGATGTGCCTTCTGGGCTAGTAGGGTGCTGACCGAGTGGGGAGAATGCACTGTGATCTTCCCTCCAAAGGTTAGTTTCCGGGCTTCCTCTACCAATACCGCTGTCGCTGCCACTGCTTGGATACAGGTGGGCCATCCACGCGATACCGGGTCTAACATTTTTGACAGGAAAGCCACGGGTTGCCGCTTTCCTCCTCTTAGTTGGGTGAGTACCCCTTGGGCCATTCCTTCGGCATTGTTGACGTACAGCTGGAATGGTTTTTCCAGGGCTGGCAAGACTAACACCGGAGCACGGATTAATTGCCCCTTGATATAGTTGAATTTTTGCTCCTCTTCCTTTGTCCATTTTACTGTTTGCTCATCTTGCCCGAGTTTATCATACAGAAATCTCACCAGGGGAGTATAATTCTCAATCCAGATTCGACAATACCCCACTAACCCCAGGAACTGTCGTATCTCCTTCTTGGTACGAGGTAGCGACATCCCTGTTATTCCAGCTATCCTTTCTGGGGTAATGCTTCGCTGTCCCTTACTGACCCGGTGTCCCAGATACCTTACTTCCTTTTCCACGAATTGTAACTTTTTCTTGGAGACCCGTAGCCCCTTTTTCCCTAGGAAGTTCAGTAATCTGATGGTATCTTCCTGCACCCCTTTCTGTGTTGGCCCGGATAGTAATAAATCATCCACATACTGTAGCAGTTGGTTCTCTGGAGCACATTGGAATTCCGCTAGTACTTGCTCCAAGACCTGCCCGAATAGGTTAGGTGACTCAGTGAATCCTTGCGGCAGGACCGTCCATCTGAGTTGTCTTTTCCGCCCTGTTGTAGGATTTTCCCATTCAAACGCAAACATGTCCCGACTGCTTTCTTCTAGCGGGCAACTCCAGAAAGCATCTTTTAGATCTATTACACTGAACCATTCATGGTCAGGGGAGATTTTACTCATCAGGGTGTACGGGTTGGGTACTACCGGGTATCGGGTCTGGACTACTGCATTTAGACCCCGCAGGTCTTGTACCATCCGATAAGTCCCGTCCGGCTTTCGCACCGGGAGGATGGGGGTATTATATGGCGACATACATTCTTCCAGCAGTCCATCTGCGATCAGCCCTTCAATTACCGGCTGCAGCCCTTTTCTTCCTTCCATCGCAATGGGATACTGCTTCCTCCTTACTGGGCGACCGTCCGGTAGCAAGGTGATCTGTAGAGGGCTGATGTTCAATCCTCCCCTATTTCCCTCTCTATACCACACCTCAGGCTCTATTTTCTGGTCGTCCTCTTCTTTTAATGCGAATAATTTTACTATTATTTCTCCATTGTTCGGCACTGTTCCAATGCCCAGTTGCACTTGCAGGTCCCTTCCTAATAGGTTAAATCCTGCCGAGGGCAGCAGGAGAAGGTCTTGCCTTGTTGCCCTATCTTCATATCCGACTTCCACATTGTCCACAATGGACACTTGTATCGTTTTTCCTCCGATACCGGATACCTTCATTACTCTTGTTCCTGTTCGGGCGCCGGGAGGTATCTGGATTACACTGGATCTTTCAGCACCCGAATCTACCATAAAGGTTGTATCTGACCCTTGGGGACCTAATTTCAGATTTACCAGGGGTTCCTGTCGATAGTTTCTTCTCCCCAAGGGTAGGAACCCCCGACCCCCCTAGTCTTCGTCCTCCATCATGGCATATGACCTGACCTCTCGCCGATACTTAGGACATTCCCGTTTAAAATGTCCTTCCTCGTTACAGTGGAAGCATCTTAGAGTCCTTCGCGTTTTCCTTCCTGGTTCTTGGCCATTGCCTCGGTCTGACCACGTTCCCCTCTTTTCCCTGTTTTCTGTGGTTACTTGCCGTACTGTCTGAACCATTATCCTAGCGGTATTTTTCTGTTTCTCCTCGTCTCTTCTTACAAACACCTTCTGCGCTTCTCGCAGTAATTCACTCAAGGGTTTTGAATTCCAGTCCTCTATCTTTTCTAGCTTTTTCCGAATATCTGGCCAAGCTTTTGATACAAATTCTACCCTAATTAGCTGTTGTCCCACCTCTGTCTCCGGGTCTACCCCCGCATATTGTTGCATATTTTTCCGAATTCTATCCAGGAAGTCAGTTGGGGTCTCATCGGGGTTTTGATGACTTCCAAATGCCTTATTGAAATTATGACCCTTGGGGACCGCTTGTCTTATCCCCTTGATCAGGAATTCCCTCATATCCCTCATGTTTCCTCGTCCTTCAGGAGTCTGTTTGTTCCAGTTTGGCTCCGTGAGGGGAAACTTAGGTGCCCCTTCGGTAGTCTTTTCTTTCTCCCACATAACTATAGCCGCTTGTCTTATCATTTGTCTCTCTTGGGTTGAGAATAACGTCCCCATGATGGAATACATTTCATCCCAGGTGTATATATTAGGCCCGAGGAACTGATCCAACTGTTCAGCCAGTCCCATCGGATCTTCCAGGAGGTTCTTCATTTCTTTTTTAAAGGTTCTTACCTCAGTGCTGGTCAGGGGAACATTCACATACCCCGTTCCCCCATCAGGTCCACTCATCGGGACCTCCCTTAAGGGGCATAACTTGGGCTCCTCTTCCTTTTTCACCCGTTGTCGTGTCCGGGAGCGCGTCATAATAAAGGGGGGTCCTGATTGTGGTGGATTCCCTTCCTCCCACTTCTTCCTTTCTTTTTCTAACCACTCATCGTATTCCTCTTTTCGTTTTTCTTCTTCTTCCGCCCATTCTTCCCGTTCTTTTTCCTTTTCAGCCCCCGCCTCCCGTGCCGGATCGTCCGGTTGGGGGGGGGCAGAGGGAGCCGCCTCCGGTTGTTCAGGCCGGGGCACGTAAGGCGGAGGTAAATGATTCAATACTTCCCAAGGAGGTTTCTCCTTGTTCTTTGTTTCCAATTTGTAACTTCTGGCTGAGTCTCCTGGCCCCGAAACCCAGCAAGAGGCGTATTCACTTTCTTCTTCTTTTACATTTGGCTTAGAGTTTACATATATGTTTAAGGCCTGTCTAACCCAATCCTCATCTGACCCAAATGGTGGCCACCATACCGAGGACCCTTTTATTGGCTGTTTGGACCATAATTTGCAATATTCTACCATTCTCTTTTTCTGCTTTCCCTTTGTTCGTCCATATCCCCATCCTGCAAACATTCTACCGAGGGGGCTATCAGGAGGTACCTTCGGGAACAAACCCGAACTCTCCGGCTCCTCTTCCTTTGAGCTTCCCCCTCCCATTATTCCCTTCCCGGCCCGGTTCTTTTTACTCTAGGTGTCGTCACACCTAGTTTACCCGGTCACACCCACCTAGATCTCAGTTAGCTAGTCTCACTTACCCGGTGTGCCGTAGAACCGTCTCCTTTCCTCCCTGCTTTGCCGCCTTGCGCTGTCCGGATCTCACTCGCTCAAGCCGTTTCAGACGACGAGCAAGGAATCAGGGACTGCCGAACTCGGCAGGGTGCACCTTCTCCGATGTCCTTCCTCTCGCCCTCCACGACCGGAGTGGGGATCCCGGACGAGCCCCCAGCTGTAAGAAATAATCCTTCACTCTGAGTCTCAGCAAACTGCAAAGCGGCAAAGCTTTATTTTTCACGAGTCTGCAGAGTCGGACCCAAAACTGCTCCAGCAGTATTGAGCCCAGAGCATTACATTTCATTTCCTTTTATACAGTTTCAAGTAGGTTATCACGTGTCCCTCAGTTGCTGTATCATTCCTACAATTATTCATAGTCAGCTCCACTCTCCCCCTCCCCACAGGCTTGTACATTTCGGGGGTCACATACACATTTTCTCATATCCTCTGTCCTTGGAGTTAGCCATCCGCAGAGCCATGTCTGCCAAGTTTTCAAAACACTCATCGGCCTTGGAGTTAGCCACAAGAGTACAGCTTATCTCCATCTGTTTCATCCACCTCCGCTCTCAGCTCCTAGCTTAATGACTCCCTTTTAGTTCTTCATGATTACCACAAGGTACAGATTGTACCTATACAGTTTTGCAAGAATCTTATATCCTTATTTAGCAATGTGTCAGCATATGTTTTGTAAGCTTAGATCTTAGCACAGTCTAACCTTAACCCTTTCACTTCTTACACCCTATAACTACCCCTCCTCTTTAACTGCCCCTCCCCTTTAACTCCCGCCCTTACCTTTAACGGCCGCGCGCCGGGGCTGATTCCCAACGGTTTTAACGGAACTGGCTGCGGTCTCGAGCTCGGTGATATCGGAAGCGCTCCCGCGGTGACGCACTTCCGCCGGATGTGCGGGATCGAGACTCTCCCGCGTGACCCCCCCGGGGAATTACCCGGACAGGAGGAGCCCGGGGGGGGGGGGGGGGCCGGGGCTCAGTCTGGGACACCGGTGGCCCGGGGGGGGGGGGGGGGGCTCAGTCTGGGACACCGGTGTCCCGGGGGGGGGGCCGGGGCTCAGTCTGGGACACCGGTGGCCCGGGGGGGGGGGGGGGGGCTCAGTCTGGGACACCGGTGTCCCGGGGGGGGGCGGGGCTCAGTCTGGGACTCCGGTGTCCCGGGGGGGGGGGCGGGGGCTCAGTCTGGGACACCGGTGTCCCGGGGGGGGGCGGGGCTCAGTCTGGGACACCGGTGTCCCGGGGGGGTGGGGGGGTCCGGGGCTCAGTCTGGGACACCGGTGTCCCGGGGGGTCCGGGGCTCAGTCTGGGACACCGGTGTCCCGGGGGGTCCGGGGCTCAGTCTGGGACACCGGTGTCCCGGGGGGCCGGGGGTCAGTCTGGGACACCGGTGTCCCGGGGGGGAGGGGCTCAGTCTGGGACACCGGTGTCCCGGGGGGTCCGGGGCTCAGTCTGGGACACCGGTGTCCCGGGGGGGGGTCCGGGGCTCAGTCTGGGACACCGGTGTCCCGGGGGGGGGGGGGCTCAGTCTGGGACACCGGTGTCCCGGGGGGGCGGAGCTCAGTCTGGGACACCGGTGTCCCGGGGAGGGGGGCGGAGCTCAGTCTGGGACACCGGTGTCCCGGGAGAGAATCCTTTTGCTCCCGTTGCCGAGGACGGTGCATTCGGCTGTCTGGCCGATACAATGGTGTTAAATTGACAAATCCCTCGGCAATGGCCTCGGATCCGCAGCGATCCCGGACACGGCCCTGAAGTGTGATTGGATGCAGAGAGACGGTGAGGAACGGGACTGATTAATCTACCGGTCACCCGTTGTTACCGGTCAGTTAATTGTGAGTGAGTCGGGAACAGTGTGGCGACCCACTTTCTGCGCAGGCGCATGGACTCACAAATAGCCAGCGCGGTGAGCGCCTCTGACGTCATTTCCGCTCGGAGAGGGCGGGCGCTCGGGATTAAATGCGCAGGCGCATCGGCTCACAAATACCCAGGGATTAAATGCCAGCGCCGCGAAGTTTGAATAAACTAGTCTGGAACAGACTCACCGACTGCGTGTCGTTGTCTCTAACTCTGTACATAGTACATCGCTACAACAGTGTATTTATTCCCGCAAGTCAGCAGCTCACATACTGTTTAATTATCATTTATCATGATGAAATCAATAAACCGCTGTAACTTCCTGCCTTGGTGTCGGACTTGAGTTTATTTGAGGTTTCCGCTGCCCCCCGCACCCTGTGCACTGTAACAGTGGGTCGGAGCTCCTCACACCGACACAGTAGCGTCTCAGCTCCAGGCTGAGGGAGGTCGGACTGGCAGAGTCTGGGTGCCCAGGATCTCGTCTCAAATTAACCCCCTTCCTGGCTAACCGTCCCCCTCCTGTACCCCGCAGACAGTTAATATCGGCTCGAATATCAGACGTGAGTCACTGAGGTCCCGAGTACGAGACGGATGGAGGATGGAATACCGGCGTGAAACACAGAGTGAAGCTCCCCCAACCTGGCCCATCACATACTCCCGGGCTCAGACACAGAGTGAATCTCCCTACACACCGACCCATCACACACTCCCGGGGTCAGACACAGAGTGAATCTCCCTCCACACCGTCCCATCACACACTCCCGGGGTCAGACACAGAGTGAATCTCCCTCCACACCGTCCCATCACACACTCCCGGGGTCAGACACAGAGTGAATCTCCCTCCACACCGTCCCATCACACACTCCCGGGGTCAGACACAGAGTGAATCTCCCTCCACACCGTCCCATCACACACTCCCGGGGTCAGACACAGAGTGAATCTCCCTCCCCACCGTCCCATCACACACTCCCGGGGCCAGACACAGAGTGAATCTCCCTCCACACCGTCCCATCACACACTCCCGGGGTCAGACACAGAGTGAAGCCCCCTCCACACCGTCCCATCACAAACTCCCGGGGCCAGACACAGAGTGAATCTCCCTCCACACCGTCCCATCACACACCCCCGGGGTCAGACACAGTGAAGCCCCCTCCACACCATCCCATCACACACTCCCGGGATCAGACACAGAGTGAATCTCCCTCCACACCGTCCCATCACACACTTCCGGGGTCAGACACAGAGTGAATCTCCCTCCACACCGTCCCATCACACACTCCCGGGGTCAGACACAGAGTGAATCTCCCTCCACACCGTCCCATCACACACTCCCGGGGTCAGACACAGAGTGAATCTCCCTCCACACCGTCACATCACACAGTCCCGGGGTGAGACACAGAGTGAATCTCCCTCCGCACCGTTCCATCACACACTCCAGGGGTCAGACACAGAGTGAATCTCCCTCCGTCCCATCACACACTCCCGGGGTCAGACACAGAGTGAATCTCCCTCCGCACCGTCCCATCACACACTCCAGGGGTCAGACACAGAGTGAATCTCCACTCCGTCCCATCACACAGTCCCGGGGTCAGACACAGAGTGAATCTCCCTCCGCACCGTCCCGTCACACACTCCCGGGGTCAGACACTGAGTGAATCTCCATCCACACCGTCCCATCACACACTCCCGGGGTCAGACACAGAGTGAATCTCCCTCCGCTCCGTCCCGTCACACACTCCTGGGGTCTACACAGAGTGAATCTCCCTCCACACCGTCCCATCACACACTCCCGGGGTCAGACAGAGTGAATCTCCCTCCACACCATCCCATCACACACTTCCGGGGTCAGACACAGAGTGAATCTCCCTCCACACCGTCACATCACACAGTCCCGGGGTCAGACACAGAGTGAATCTCCCTCCGCACCTTCCCATCACACACTCCAGGGGTCAGACACAGAGTGAATCTCCCTCCGTCCCATCACACACTCCCGGGGTCAGACACAGAGTGAATCTCCCTCCGCACCGTCCCATCACACACTCCAGGGGTCAGACACAGAGTGAATCTCCACTCCGTCCCATCACACAGTCCCGGGGTTAGACACAGAGTGAATCTCCCTCCGCACCGTCCCATCACACACTCCCAGGGTCAGACACAGAGTGAATCTCCCTCTACACCGCCCCATCACACACTCCCGGGGTCAGACACAGAGTGAATCTCCCTCCGCACCGTCCCATCACACACTCCCGGGGTCAGACACAGAGTGAATCTCCCTCCACACCGTCCCATCACACACTCCCGGGGCCAGACACAGAGTGAATCTCCCTCCACACCGTCCCATCACACACCCCCGGGGTCAGACACAGTGAAGCCCCCTACACACCATCCCATCACACACTCCCGGGATCAGACACAGAGTGAATCTCCCTCCGCACCGTCCCATCACACACTGCCGGGGTCAGACACAGAGTGAATCTCCCTCCACACCGTCCCATTACACACTCCCGGGGTCAGACACAGAGTGAATCTCCCTCCACACCGTCCCATCACACACTCCCGGGGTCAGACACAGAGTGAATCTCCCTCCACACCGTCACATCACACAGTCCCGGGGTCAGACACAGAGTGAATCTCCCTCCGCACCGTCCCATCACACACTCCAGGGGTCAGACACAGAGTGAATCTCCCTCCGTCCCATCACACACTCCCGGGGTCAGACACAGAGTGAATCTCCCTCCGCACCGTCCCATCACACACTCCAGGGGTCAGACACAGAGTGAATCTCCACTCCGTCCCATCACACAGTCCCGGGGTCAGACACAGAGTGAATCTCCCTCCGCACCGTCCCGTCACACACTCCCGGGGTCAGACACTGAGTGAATCTCCATCCACACCGTCCCATCACACACTCCCGGGGTCAGACACAGAGTGAATCTCCCTCCGCTCCGTCTCGTCATACACTCCTGGGGTCTACACAGAGTGAATCTCCCTCCACACCGTCCCATCACACACTCCCGGGGTCAGACAGAGTGAATCTCCCTCCACACCATCCCATCACACACTTCCGGGGTCAGACACAGAGTGAATCTCCCTCCACACCGTCACATCACACAGTCCCGGGGTCAGACACAGAGTGAATCTCCCTCCGCACCGTCCCATCACACACTCCAGGGGTCAGACACAGGGTGAATCTCCCTCCGTCCCATCACACACTCCCGGGGTCAGACACAGAGTGAATCTCCCTCCGCACCGTCCCATCACACACTCCAGGGGTCAGACACAGAGTGAATCTCCACTCCGTCCCATCACACAGTCCCGGGGTCAGACACAGAGTGAATCTCCCTCCGCACCGTCCCATCACACACTCCCGGGGTCAGACACAGAGTGAATCTCCCTCTACACCGCCCCATCACACACTCCCGGGGTCAGACACAGAGTGAATCTCACTCCACACCGTCCCATCACACACTCCCGGGTTCAGACTCAAAGTGAATCTCCCTCCGCACCGTCCCATCACACACTCCCGGGGTCAGACACAGAGTGAATCTCCCTCCACACCGTCCCATCACACACTCCCGGGGCCAGACACAGAGTGAATCTCCCTCCACACCGTCCCATCACACACCCCCGGGGTCAGACACAGTGAAGCCCCCTCCGCACCATCCCATCACACACTCCCGGGATCAGACACAGAGTGAATCTCCCTCCGCACCGTCCCATCACACACTGCCGGGGTCAGACACAGAGTGAATCTCCCTCCACACCGTCCCATCACACACTCCCGGGGTCAGACACAGAGTGAATCTCCCTCCACACCGTCCCATCACACACTCCCGGGGTCAGACACAGAGTGAATCTCCCTCCACACCGTCACATCACACAGTCCCGGGGTCAGACACAGAGTGAATCTCCCTCCGCACCGTCCCATCACACACTCCAGGGGTCAGACACAGAGTGAATCTCCCTCCGTCCCATCACACACTCCCGGGGTCAGACACAGAGTGAATCTCCCTCCGCACCGTCCCATCACACACTCCAGGGGTCAGACACAGAGTGAATCTCCACTCCGTCCCATCACACAGTCCCGGGGTCAGACACAGAGTGAATCTCCCTCCGCACCGTCCCGTCACACACTCCCGGGGTCAGACACTGAGTGAATCTCCCTCCGCTCCGTCCCGTCACACACTCCTGGGGTCTACACAGAGTGAATCTCCACTCCGTCCCATCACACAGTCCCGGGGTCAGACACAGAGTGAATCTCCACTCCGTCCCATCACACAGTCCCGGGGTCAGACACAGAGTGAATCTCCCTCCGCACCGTCCCGTCACACACTCCCGGGGTCAGACACTGAGTGAATCTCCATCCACACCGTCCCATCACACACTCCCGGGGTCAGACACAGAGTGAATCTCCCTCCGCTCCGTCTCGTCATACACTCCTGGGGTCTACACAGAGTGAATCTCCCTCCACACCGTCCCATCACACACTCCCGGGGTCAGACAGAGTGAATCTCCCTCCACACCATCCCATCACACACTTCCGGGGTCAGACACAGAGTGAATCTCCCTCCACACCGTCACATCACACAGTCCCGGGGTCAGACACAGAGTGAATCTCCCTCCGCACCGTCCCATCACACACTCCAGGGGTCAGACACAGGGTGAATCTCCCTCCGTCCCATCACACACTCCCGGCGTCAGACACAGAGTGAATCTCCCTCCGCACCGTCCCATCACACACTCCAGGGGTCAGACACAGAGTGAATCTCCACTCCGTCCCATCACACAGTCCCGGGGTCAGACACAGAGTGAATCTCCCTCCGCACCGTCCCATCACACACTCCCGGGGTCAGACACAGAGTGAATCTCCCTCTACACCGCCCCATCACACACTCCCGGGGTCAGACACAGAGTGAATCTCCCTCCACACCATCCCATCACACACTTCCGGGGTCAGACACAGAGTGAATCTCCCTCCACACCGTCACATCACACAGTCCCGGGGTCAGACACAGAGTGAAACTCCCTCCGCACCATCCCATCACACACTCCAGGGGTCAGACACAGAGTGAATCTCCCTCCGTCCCATCACACACTCCCGGGGTCAGACACAGAGTGAATCTCCCTCCGCACCGTCCCATCACACACTCCAGGGGTCAGACACAGAGTGAATCTCCACTCCGTCCCATCACACAGTCCCGGGGTTAGACACAGAGTGAATCTCCCTCCGCACCGTCCCATCACACACTCCCAGGGTCAGACACAGAGTGAATCTCCCTCTACACCGCCCCATCACACACTCCCGGGGTCAGACACAGAGTGAATCTCCCTCCACACCGTCCCATCACACACTCCCGGGGTCAGACTCAAAGTGAATCTCCCTCCGCACCGTCCCATCACACACTCCCGGGGTCAGACACAGAGTGAATCTCCCTCCACACCGTCCCATCACACACTCCCGGGGCCAGACACAGTGTGAATCTCCCTCCACACCGTCCCATCACACACCCCCGGGGTCAGACACAGTGAAGCCCCCTCCACACCATCCCATCACACACTCCCGGGATCAGACACAGAGTGAATCTCCCTCCGCACCGTCCCATCACACACTGCCGGGGTCAGACACAGAGTGAATCTCCCTCCACACCGTCCCATCACACACTCCCGGGGTCAGACACAGAGTGAATCTCCCTCCACACCGTCCCATCACACACTCCCGGGGTCAGACACAGTGTGAATCTCCCTCCACACCGTCACATCACACAGTCCCGGGGTCAGACACAGAGTGAATCTCCCTCCGCACCGTCCCATCACACACTCCAGGGGTCAGACACAGAGTGAATCTCCACTCCGTCCCATCACACAGTCCCGGGGTTAGACACAGAGTGAATCTCCCTCCGCACCGTCCCATCACACACTCCCAGGGTCAGACACAGAGTGAATCTCCCTCTACACCGCCCCATCACACACTCCCGGGGTCAGACACAGAGTGAATCTCCCTCCACACCGTCCCATCACACACTCCCGGGGTCAGACACAGAGTGAATCTCCCTCCACACCGTCCCATCACACACTCCCGGGGCCAGACACAGAGTGAATCTCCCTCCACACCGTCCCATCACACACCCCCGGGGTCAGACACAGTGAAGCCCCCTCCACACCATCCCATCACACACTCCCGGGATCAGACACAGAGTGAATCTCCCTCCGCACCGTCCCATCACACACTGCCGGGGTCAGACACAGAGTGAATCTCCCTCCACACCGTCCCATTACACACTCCCGGGGTCAGACACAGAGTGAATCTCCCTCCACACCGTCCCATCACACACTCCCGGGGTCAGACACAGAGTGAATCTCCCTCCACACCGTCACATCACACAGTCCCGGGGTCAGACACAGAGTGAATCTCCCTCCGCACCGTCCCATCACACACTCCAGGGGTCAGACACAGAGTGAATCTCCCTCCGTCCCATCACACACTCCCGGGGTCAGACACAGAGTGAATCTCCCTCCGCACCGTCCCATCACACACTCCAGGGGTCAGACACAGAGTGAATCTCCACTCCGTCCCATCACACAGTCCCGGGGTCAGACACAGAGTGAATCTCCCTCCGCACCGTCCCGTCACACACTCCCGGGGTCAGACACCGAGTGAATCTCCATCCACACCGTCCCATCACACACTCCCGGGGTCAGACACAGAGTGAATCTCCCTCCGCTCCGTCTCGTCATACACTCCTGGGGTCTACACAGAGTGAATCTCCCTCCACACCGTCCCATCACACACTCCCGGGGTCAGACAGAGTGAATCTCCCTCCACACCATCCCATCACACACTTCCGGGGTCAGACACAGAGTGAATCTCCCTCCACACCGTCACATCACACAGTCCCGGGGTCAGACACAGAGTGAATCTCCCTCCGCACCGTCCCATCACACACTCCAGGGGTCAGACACAGGGTGAATCTCCCTCCGTCCCATCACACACTCCCGGGGTCAGACACAGAGTGAATCTCCCTCCGCACCGTCCCATCACACACTCCAGGGGTCAGACACAGAGTGAATCTCCACTCTGTCCCATCACACAGTCCCGGGGTCAGACACAGAGTGAATCTCCCTCCGCACCGTCCCATCACACACTCCCGGGTCAGACACAGAGTGAATCTCCCTCTACACCGCCCCAACACACACTCCCGGGGTCAGACACAGAGTGAATCTCCCTCCACACCGTCCCATCACACACTCCCGGGTTCAGACTCAAAGTGAATCTCCCTCCGCACCGTCCCATCACACACTCCCGGGGTCAGACACAGAGTGAATCTCCCTCCACACCGTCCCATCACACACTCCCGGGGCCAGACACAGAGTGAATCTCCCTCCACACCGTCCCATCACACACCCCCGGGGTCAGACACAGGGTGAATCTCGCTCCACACCATCCCATCACACACTCCCGGGATAAGACACAGAGTGAATCTCCCTCCGCACCGTCCCATCACACACTGCCGGGGTCAGACACAGAGTGAATCTCCCTCCACACCGTCCCATCACACACTCCCGGGGTCAGACACAGAGTGAATCTCCCTCCACACCGTCCCATCACACACTTCCGGGGTCAGACACAGAGTGAATCTCCCTCCACACCGTCACATCACACAGTCCCGGGGTCAGACACAGAGTGAATCTCCCTCCGCACCGTCCCATCACACACTCCAGGGGTCAGACACAGGGTGAATCTCCCTCCGTCCCATCACACACTCCCGGGGTCAGACACAGAGTGAATCTCCCTCCGCACCGTCCCATCACACACTCCAGGGGTCAGACACAGAGTGAATCTCCACTCCGTCCCATCACACAGTCCCGGGGTCAGACACAGAGTGAATCTCCCTCTACACCGCCCCATCACACACTCCCGGGGTCAGACACAGAGTGAATCTCCCTCCACACCATCCCATCACACACTTCCGGGGTCAGACACAGAGTGAATCTCCCTCCACACCGTCACATCACACAGTCCCGGGGTCAGACACAGAGTGAATCTCCCTCCGCACCGTCCCATCACACACTCCAGGGGTCAGACACAGAGTGAATCTCCCTCCGTCCCATCACACACTCCCGGGGTCAGACACAGAGTGAATCTCCCTCCGCACCGTCCCATCACACACTCCAGGGGTCAGACACAGAGTGAATCTCCACTCCGTCCCATCACACAGTCCCGGGGTTAGACACAGAGTGAATATCCCTCCGCACCGTCCCATCACACACTCCCAGTGTCAGACACAGAGTGAATCTCCCTCTACACCGCCCCATCACACACTCCCGGGGTCAGACACAGAGTGAATCTCTCTGCACACCGTCCCATCACACACTCCCGGGGTCAGACTCAAAGTGAATCTCCCTCCGCACCGTCCCATCACACACTCCCGGGGTCAGACACAGAGTGAATCTCCCTCCACACCGTCCCATCACACACTCCCGGGGCCAGACACAGAGTGAATCTCCCTCCACACCGTCCCATCACACACCCCCGGGGTCAGACACAGTGAAGCCCACTCCACACCATCCCATCACACACTCCCGGGATCAGACACAGAGTGAATCTCCCTCCGCACCGTCCCATCACACACTGCCGGGGTCAGACACAGAGTGAATCTCCCTCTACACCGTCCCATCACACACTCCCGGGGTCAGACACAGAGTGAATCTCCCTCCACACCGTCCCATCACACACTCCCGGGGTCAGACACAGTGTGAATCTCCCTCCACACCGTCACATCACACAGTCCCGGGGTCAGACACAGAGTGAATCTCCCTCCGCACCGTCCCATCACACACTCCAGGGGTCAGACACAGAGTGAATCTCCACTCCGTCCCATCACACAGTCCCGGGGTTAGACACAGAGTGAATCTCCCTCCGCACCGTCCCATCACACACTCCCAGGGTCAGACACAGAGTGAATCTCCCTCTACACCGCCCCATCACACACTCCCGGGGTCAGACACAGAGTGAATCTCCCTCCACACCGTCCCATCACACACTCCCGGGGTCAGACTCAAAGTGAATCTCCCTCCGCACCGTCCCATCACACACTCCCGGGGTCAGACACAGAGTGAATCTCCCTCCACACCGTCCCATCACACACTCCCGGGGCCAGACACAGAGTGAATCTCCCTCCACACCGTCCCATCACACACCCCCGGGGTCAGACACAGTGAAGCCCCCTCCACACCATCCCATCACACACTCCCGGGATCAGACACAGAGTGAATCTCCCTCCGCACCGTCCCATCACACACTGCCGGGGTCAGACACAGAGTGAATCTCCCTCCACACCGTCCCATTACACACTCCCGGGGTCAGACACAGAGTGAATCTCCCTCCACACCGTCCCATCACACACTCCCGGGGTCAGACACAGAGTGAATCTCCCTCCACACCGTCACATCACACAGTCCCGGGGTCAGACACAGAGTGAATCTCCCTCCGCACCGTCCCATCACACACTCCAGGGGTCAGACACAGAGTGAATCTCCCTCCGTCCCATCACACACTCCCGGGGTCAGACACAGAGTGAATCTCCCTCCGCACCGTCCCATCACACACTCCAGGGGTCAGACACAGAGTGAATCTCCACTCCGTCCCATCACACAGTCCCGGGGTCAGACACAGAGTGAATCTCCCTCCGCACCGTCCCGTCACACACTCCCGGGGTCAGACACTGAGTGAATCTCCATCCACACCGTCCCATCACACACTCCCGGGGTCAGACACAGAGTGAATCTCCCTCCGCTCCGTCTCGTCATACACTCCTGGGGTCTACACAGAGTGAATCTCCCTCCACACCGTCCCATCACACACTCCCGGGGTCAGACAGAGTGAATCTCCCTCCACACCATCCCATCACACACTTCCGGGGTCAGACACAGAGTGAATCTCCCTCCACACCGTCACATCACACAGTCCCGGGGTCAGACACAGAGTGAATCTCCCTCCGCACCGTCCCATCACACACTCCAGGGGTCAGACACAGGGTGAATCTCCCTCCGTCCCATCACACACTCCCGGGGTCAGACACAGAGTGAATCTCCCTCCGCACCGTCCCATCACACACTCCAGGGGTCAGACACAGAGTGAATCTCCACTCCGTCCCATCACACAGTCCCGGGGTCAGACACAGAGTGAATCTCCCTCCGCACCGTCCCATCACACACTCCCGGGGTCAGACACAGAGTGAATCTCCCTCTACACCGCCCCATCACACACTCCCGGGGTCAGACACAGAGTGAATCTCCCTCCACACCGTCCCATCACACACTCCCGGGTTCAGACTCAAAGTGAATCTCCCTCCGCACCGTCCCATCACACACTCCCGGGGTCAGACACAGAGTGAATCTCCCTCCACACCGTCCCATCACACACTCCCGGGGCCAGACACAGAGTGAATCTCCCTCCACACCGTCCCATCACACACCCCCGGGGTCAGACACAGGGTGAATCTCCCTCCACACCATCCCATCACACACTCCCGGGATAAGACACAGAGTGAATCTCCCTCCGCACCGTCCCATCACACACTGCCGGGGTCAGACACAGAGTGAATCTCCCTCCACACCGTCCCATCACACACTCCCGGGGTCAGACACAGAGTGAATCTCCCTCCACACCGTCCCATCACACACTCCCGGGGTCAGACACAGAGTGAATCTCCCTCCACACCGTCACATCACACAGTCCCGGGGTCAGACACAGAGTGAATCTCCCTCCGCACCGTCCCATCACACACTCCAGGGGTCAGACACAGAGTGAATCTCCCTCCGTCCCATCACACACTCCCGGGGTCAGACACAGAGTGAATCTCCCTCCGCACCGTCCCATCACACACTCCAGGGGTCAGACACAGAGTGAATCTCCACTCCGTCCCATCACACAGTCCCGGTGTCAGACACAGAGTGAATCTCCCTCCGCACCGTCCCGTCACACACTCCCGGGGTCAGACACTGAGTGAATCTCCCTCCGCTCCGTCCCGTCACACACTCCTGGGGTCTACACAGAGTGAATCTCCACTCCGTCCCATCACACAGTCCCGGGGTCAGACACAGAGTGAATCTCCACTCCGTCCCATCACACAGTCCCGGGGTCAGACACAGAGTGAATCTCCCTCCGCACCGTCCCGTCACACACTCCCGGGGTCAGACACTGAGTGAATCTCCATCCACACCGTCCCATCACACACTCCCGGGGTCAGACACAGAGTGAATCTCCCTCCGCTCCGTCTCGTCATACACTCCTGGGGTCTACACAGAGTGAATCTCCCTCCACACCGTCCCATCACACACTCCCAGGGTCAGACAGAGTGAATCTCCCTCCACACCATCCCATCACACACTTCCGGGGTCAGACACAGAGTGAATCTCCCTCCACACCGTCACATCACACAGTCCCGGGGTCAGACACAGAGTGAATCTCCCTCCGCACCGTCCCATCACACACTCCAGGGGTCAGACACAGGGTGAATCTCCCTCCGTCCCATCACACACTCCCGGGGTCAGACACAGAGTGAATCTCCCTCCGCACCGTCCCATCACACACTCCAGGGGTCAGACACAGAGTGAATCTCCACTCCGTCCCATCACACAGTCCCGGGGTCAGACACAGAGTGAATCTCCCTCCGCACCGTCCCATCACACACTCCCGGGGTCAGACACAGAGTGAATCTCCCTCTACACCGCCCCATCACACACTCCCGGGGTCAGACACAGAGTGAATCTCCCTCCACACCATCCCATCACACACTTCCGGGGTCAGACACAGAGTGAATCTCCCTCCACACCGTCACATCACACAGTCCCGGGGTCAGACACAGAGTGAATCTCCCTCCGCACCGTCCCATCACACACTCCAGGGGTCAGACACAGAGTGAATCTCCCTCCGTCCCATCACACACTCCCGGGGTCAGACACACAGTGAATCTCCCTCCGCACCGTCCCATCACACACTCCAGTGGTCAGACACAGAGTGAATCTCCACTCCGTCCCATCACACAGTCCCGGGGTTAGACACAGAGTGAATCTCCCTCCGCACCGTCCCATCACACACTCCCAGGGTCAGACACAGTGTGAATCTCCCTCTACACCGCCCCATCACACACTCCCGGGGTCAGACACAGAGTGAATCTCCCTCCACACCGTCCCATCACACACTCCCGGGGTCAGACTCAAAGTGAATCTCCCTCCGCACCGTCCCATCACACACTCCCGGGGTCAGACACAGAGTGAATCTCCCTCCACACCGTCCCATCACACACTCCCGGGGCCAGACACAGAGTGAATCTCCCTCCACACCGTCCCATCACACACCCCCCGGGGTCAGACACAGTGAAGCCCCCTCCACACCATCCCATCACACACTCCCGGGATCAGACACAGAGTGAATCTCCCTCCGCACCGTCCCATCACACACTGCCGGGGTCAGACACAGAGTGAATCTCCCTCCACACCGTCCCATCACACACTCCCGGGGTCAGACACAGAGTGAATCTCCCTCCGTCCCATCACACACTCCCGGGGTCAGACACAGAGTGAATCTCCCTCCGCACCGTCCCATCACACACTCCAGGGGTCAGACACAGAGTGAATCTCCACTCCGTCCCATCACACAGTCCCGGGGTCAGACACAGAGTGAATCTCCCTCCGCACCGTCCCGTCACACAGTCCCGGGGTCAGACACAGAGTGAATCTCCCTCCACACCGTCACATCACACAGTCCCGGGGTCAGACACAGAGTGAATCTCACTCCGCACCGTCCCATCACACACTCCAGGGGTCAGACACAGAGTGAATCTCCCTCCGTCCCATCACACACTCCCGGGGTCAGACACAGAGTGAATCTCCCTCCGCACCATCCCATCACACACTCCAGGGGTCAGACACAGAGTGAATCTCCACTCCGTCCCATCACACAGTCCCGGGGTCAGACACAGAGTGAATCTCCCTCCGCACCGTCCCGTCACACACTCCCGGGGTCAGACACTGAGTGAATCTCCATCCACACCGTCCCATCACACACTCCCGGGGTCAGACACAGAGTGAATCTCCCTCCGCTCCGTCTCGTCATACACTCCTGGGGTCTACACAGAGTGAATCTCCCTCCACACCGTCCCATCACACACTCCCGGGGTCAGACAGAGTGAATCTCCCTCCACACCATCCCATCACACACTTCCGGGGTCAGACACAGAGTGAATCTCCCTCCACACCGTCACATCACACAGTCCCGGGGTCAGACACAGAGTGAATCTCCCTCCGCACCGTCCCATCACACACTCCAGGGGTCAGACACAGGGTGAATCTCCCTCCGTCCCATCACACACTCCCGGGGTCAGACACAGAGTGAATCTCCCTCCGCACCGTCCCATCACACACTCCAGGGGTCAGACACAGAGTGAATCTCCACTCCGTCCCATCACACAGTCCCGGGGTCAGACACAGAGTGAATCTCCCTCCGCACCGTCCCATCACACACTCCCGGGGTCAGACACAGAGTGAATCTCCCTCTACACCGCCCCATCACACACTCCCGGGGTCAGACACAGAGTGAATCTCCCTCCACACCGTCCCATCACACACTCCCGGGGTCAGACTCAAAGTGAATCTCCCTCCGCACCGTCCCATCACACACTCCCTGGGTCAGACACAGAGTGAATCTCCCTCCACACCGTCCCATCACACACTCCCGGGGCCAGACACAGAGTGAATCTCCCTCCACACCGTCCCATCACACACCCCCGGGGTCAGACACAGTGAAGCCCCCTCCACACCATCCCATCACACACTCCCGGGATCAGACACAGAGTGAATCTCCCTCCGCACCGTCCCATCACACACTGCCGGGGTCAGACACAGAGTGAATCTCCCTCCGCACCGTCCCATCACACACTCCCGGGGTCAGACACAGAGTGAATCTCCCTCCACACCGTCCCATCACACACTCCCGGGGTCAGACACAGAGTGAATCTCCCTCCACACCGTCACATCACACAGTCCCGGGGTCAGACACAGAGTGAATCTCCCTCCGCACCGTCCCATCACACACTCCAGGGGTCAGACACAGAGTGAATCTCCCTCCGTCCCATCACACACTCCCGGGGTCAGACACAGAGTGAATCTCCCTCTGCACCGTCCCATCACACACTCCAGGGGTCAGACACAGAGTGAATCTCCACACCGTCCCATCACACAGTCCCGGGGTCAGACACAGAGTGAATCTCCCTCCGCACCGTCCCGTCACACACTCCCGGGGTCAGACACTGAGTGAATCTCCCTCCGCTCCGTCCCGTCACACACTCCTGGGGTCTACACAGAGTGAATCTCCACTCCGTCCCATCACACAGTCCCGGGGTCAGACACAGAGTGAATCTCCACTCCGTCCCATCACACAGTCCCGGGGTCAGACACAGAGTGAATCTCCCTCCGCACCGTCCCGTCACAAACTCCCGGGGTCAGACACTGAGTGAATCTCCATCCACACCGTCCCATCACACACTCCCGGGGTCAGACACAGAGTGAATCTCCCTCCGCTCCGTCTCGTCATACACTCCTGGGGTCTACACAGAGTGAATCTCCCTCCACACCGTCCCATCACACACTCCCGGGGTCAGACAGAGTGAATCTCCCTCCACACCATCCCATCACACACTTCCGGGGTCAGACACAGACTGAATCTCCCTCCACACCGTCACATCACACAGTCCCGGTGTCAGACACAGAGTGAATCTCCCTCCGCACCGTCCCATCACACACTCCAGGGGTCAGACACAGGGTGAATCTCCCTCCGTCCCATCACACACTCCCGGGGTCAGAAACAGAGTGAATCTCCCTCCGCACCGTCCCATCACACACTCCCGGGGTCAGACACAGAGTGAATCTCCCTCCGCACCGCCCCATCACACACTCCCGGGGTCAGACACAGAGTGAATCTCCCTCCACACCATCCCATCACACACTTCCGGGGTCAGACACAGAGTGAATCTCCCTCCACACCGTCCCATCACACACTCCCGGGGCCAGACACAGAGTGAATCTCCCTCCACACCGTCCCATCACACACCCCCGGGGTCAGACACAGTGAAGCCCCCTCCACACCATCCCATCACACACTCCCGGGATCAGACACAGAGTGAATCTCCCTCCACACCGTCCCATCACACACTCCCGGGGTCAGACACAGAGTGAATCTCCCTACACACCGTCCCATCACACACTCCCGGGGTCAGACACAGAGTGAATCTCCCTCCACACCGTCCCATCACACACTCCCGGGGTCAGACACAGAGTGAATCTCCCTCTACACCGCCCCATCACACACTCCCGGGGTCAGACACAGAGTGAATCTCCCTCCACACCGTCCCATCACACACTCCCGGGGTCAGACTCAAAGTGAATCTCCCTCCGCACCGTCCCATCACACACTCCCGGGGTCAGACACAGAGTGAATCTCCCTCCACACCGTCCCATCACACACTCCCGGGGCCAGACACAGAGTGAATCTCCCTCCACACCGTCCCATCACACACCCCCGGGGTCAGACACAGTGAAGCCCCCTCCACACCATCCCATCACACACTCCCGGGATCAGACACAGAGTGAATCTCCCTCCGCACCGTCCCATCACACACTGCCGGGGTCAGACACAGAGTGAATCTCCCTCCACACCGTCCCATCACACACTCCCGGGGTCAGACACAGAGTGAATCTCCCTCCACACCGTCCCATCACACACTCCCGGGGTCAGACACAGAGTGAATCTCCCTCCACACCGTCACATCACACAGTCCCGGGGTCAGACACAGAGTGAATCTCCCTCCGCACCGTCCCATCACACACTCCAGGGGTCAGACACAGAGTGAATCTCCCTCCGTCCCATCACACACTCCCGGGGTCAGACACAGAGTGAATCTCCCTCCGCACCGTCCCATCACACACTCCAGGGGTCAGACACAGAGTGAATCTCCACTCCGTCCCATCACACAGTCCCGGGGTCAGACACAGAGTGAATCTCCCTCCGCACCGTCCCGTCACACACTCCCGGGGTCAGACACTGAGTGAATCTCCATCCACACCGTCCCATCACACACTCCCGGGGTCAGACACAGAGTGAATCTCCCTCCGCTCCGTCTCGTCATACACTCCTGGGGTCTACACAGAGTGAATCTCCCTCCACACCGTCCCATCACACACTCCCGGGGTCAGACACAGAGTGAATCTCCCTCCACACCGTCCCATCACACATTCCCGGGGTCAGACTCAAAGTGAATCTCCCTCCGCACCGTCCCATCACACACTCCCGGGGTCAGACACAGAGTGAATCTCCCTCCACACCGTCCCATCACACACTCCCGGGGCCAGACACAGAGTGAATCTCCCTACACACCGTCCCATCACACACCCCCGGGGTCAGACACAGTGAAGCCCCCTCCACACCATCCCATCACACACTCCCGGGATCAGACACAGAGTGAATCTCCCTCCGCACCGTCCCATCACACACTGCCGGGGTCAGACACAGAGTGAATCTCCCTCCACACAGTCCCATCACACACTCCCGGGGTCAGACACAGAGTGAATCTCCCTCCACACTGTCCCATCACACACTCCCGGGGTCAGACACAGAGTGAATCTCCCTCCACACCGTCCCATCACACATTCCCGGGGTCAGACTCAAAGTGAATCTCCCTCCGCACCGTCCCATCACACACTCCCGGGGTCAGACACAGAGTGAATCTCCCTCCACACCGTCCCATCACACACTCCCGGGGCCAGACACAGAGTGAATCTCCCTCCACACCGTCCCATCACACACCCCCGGGGTCAGACACAGTGAAGCCCCCTCCACACCATCCCATCACACACTCCCGGGATCAGACACAGAGTGAATCTCCCTCCGCACCGTCCCATCACACACTGCCGGGGTCAGACACAGAGTGAATCTCCCTCCACACCGTCCCATCACACACTCCGGGGGTCAGACACAGAGTGAATCTCCCTCCACACTGTCCCATCACACACTCCCGGGGTCAGACACAGAGTGAATCTCCCTCCACACCGTCACATCACACAGTCCCGGGGTCAGACACAGAGTGAATCTCCCTCCGCACCGTCCCATCACACACTCCAGGGGTCAGACACAGAGTGAATCTCCCTCCGTCCCATCACACACTCCCGGGGTCAGACACAGAGTGAATCTCCCTCCGCACCGTCCCATCACACACTCCAGGGGTCAGACACAGAGTGAATCTCCACTCCGTCCCATCACACAGTCCCGGGGTCAGACACAGAGTGAATCTCCCTCCGCACCGTCCCGTCACACACTCCCGGGGTCAGACACTGAGTGAATCTCCCTCCGCTCCGTCCCGTCACACACTCCTGGGGTCTACACAGAGTGAATCTCCACTCCGTCCCATCACACACTCCAGGGGTCAGACACAGGGTGAATCTCCCTCCGTCCCATCACACACTCCCGGGGTCAGACACAGAGTGAATCTCCCTCCGCACCGTCCCATCACACACTCCAGGGGTCAGACACAGAGTGAATCTCCACTCCGTCCCATCACACAGTCCCGGGGTCAGACACAGAGTGAATCTCCCTCCGCACCGTCCCATCACACACTCCCGGGGTCAGACACAGAGTGAATCTCCCTCTACACCGCCCCATCACACACTCCCGGGGTCAGACACAGAGTGAATCTCCCTCCACACCGTCCCATTACACACTCCCGGGGTCAGACTCAAAGTGAATCTCCCTCCGCACCGTCCCATCACACACTCCCTGGGTCAGACACAGAGTGAATCTCCCTCCACACCGTCCCATCACACACTCCCGGGGCCAGACACAGAGTGAATCTCCCTCCACACCGTCCCATCACACACCCCCGGGGTCAGACACAGTGAAGCCCCCTCCACACCATCCCATCACACACTCCCGGGATCAGACACAGAGTGAATCTCCCTCCGCACCGTCCCATCACACACTGCCGGGGTCAGACACAGAGTGAATCTCCCTCCGCACCGTCCCATCACACACTCCCGGGGTCAGACACAGAGTGAATCTCCCTCCACACCGTCCCATCACACACTCCCGGGGTCAGACACAGAGTTAATCTCCCTCCACACCGTCACATCACACAGTCCCGGGGTCAGACACAGAGTGAATCTCCCTCCGCACCGTCCCATCACACACTCCAGGGGTCAGACACAGAGTGAATCTCCCTCCGTCCCATCACACACTCCCGGGGTCAGACACAGAGTGAATCTCCCTCTGCACCGTCCCATCACACACTCCAGGGGTCAGACACAGAGTGAATCTCCACACCGTCCCATCACACAGTCCCGGGGTCAGACACAGAGTGAATCTCCCTCCGCACCGTCCCGTCACACACTCCCGGGGTCAGACACTGAGTGAATCTCCCTCCGCTCCGTCCCGTCACACACTCCTGGGGTCTACACAGAGTGAATCTCCACTCCGTCCCATCACACAGTCCCGGGGTCAGACACAGAGTGAATCTCCACTCCGTCCCATCACACAGTCCCGGGGTCAGACACAGAGTGAATCTCCCTCCGCACCGTCCCGTCACAAACTCCCGGGGTCAGACACTGAGTGAATCTCCATCCACACCGTCCCATCACACACTCCCGGGGTCAGACACAGAGTGAATCTCCCTCCGCTCCGTCTCGTCATACACTCCTGGGGTCTACACAGAGTGAATCTCCCTCCACACCGTCCCATCACACACTCCCGGGGTCAGACAGAGTGAATCTCCCTCCACACCATCCCATCACACACTTCCGGGGTCAGACACAGACTGAATCTCCCTCCACACCGTCACATCACACAGTCCCGGTGTCAGACACAGAGTGAATCTCCCTCCGCACCGTCCCATCACACACTCCAGGGGTCAGACACAGGGTGAATCTCCCTCCGTCCCATCACACACTCCCGGGGTCAGAAACAGAGTGAATCTCCCTCCGCACCGTCCCATCACACACTCCCGGGGTCAGACACAGAGTGAATCTCCCTCCGCACCGCCCCATCACACACTCCCGGGGTCAGACACAGAGTGAATCTCCCTCCACACCATCCCATCACACACTTCCGGGGTCAGACACAGAGTGAATCTCCCTCCACACCGTCCCATCACACACTCCCGGGGCCAGACACAGAGTGAATCTCCCTCCACACCGTCCCATCACACACCCCCGGGGTCAGACACAGTGAAGCCCCCTCCACACCATCCCATCACACACTCCCGGGATCAGACACAGAGTGAATCTCCCTCCACACCGTCCCATCACACACTCCCGGGGTCAGACACAGAGTGAATCTCCCTACACACCGTCCCATCACACACTCCCGGGGTCAGACACAGAGTGAATCTCCCTCCACACCGTCCCATCACACACTCCCGGGGTCAGACACAGAGTGAATCTCCCTCTACACCGCCCCATCACACACTCCCGGGGTCAGACACAGAGTGAATCTCCCTCCACACCGTCCCATCACACACTCCCGGGGTCAGACTCAAAGTGAATCTCCCTCCGCACCGTCCCATCACACACTCCCGGGGTCAGACACAGAGTGAATCTCCCTCCACACCGTCCCATCACACACTCCCGGGGCCAGACACAGAGTGAATCTCCCTCCACACCGTCCCATCACACACCCCCGGGGTCAGACACAGTGAAGCCCCCTCCACACCATCCCATCACACACTCCCGGGATCAGACACAGAGTGAATCTCCCTCCGCACCGTCCCATCACACACTGCCGGGGTCAGACACAGAGTGAATCTCCCTCCACACCGTCCCATCACACACTCCCGGGGTCAGACACAGAGTGAATCTCCCTCCACACCGTCCCATCACACACTCCCGGGGTCAGACACAGAGTGAATCTCCCTCCACACCGTCACATCACACAGTCCCGGGGTCAGACACAGAGTGAATCTCCCTCCGCACCGTCCCATCACACTCTCCAGGGGTCAGACACAGAGTGAATCTCCCTCCGTCCCATCACACACTCCCGGGGTCAGACACAGAGTGAATCTCCCTCCGCACCGTCCCATCACACACTCCAGGGGTCAGACACAGAGTGAATCTCCACTCCGTCCCATCACACAGTCCCGGGGTCAGACACAGAGTGAATCTCCCTCCGCACCGTCCCGTCACACACTCCCGGGGTCAGACACTGAGTGAATCTCCATCCACACCGTCCCATCACACACTCCCGGGGTCAGACACAGAGTGAATCTCCCTCCGCTCCGTCTCGTCATACACTCCTGGGGTCTACACAGAGTGAATCTCCCTCCACACCGTCCCATCACACACTCCCGGGGTCAGACACAGAGTGAATCTCCCTCCACACCGTCCCATCACACATTCCCGGGGTCAGACTCAAAGTGAATCTCCCTCCGCACCGTCCCATCACACACTCCCGGGGTCAGACACAGAGTGAATCTCCCTCCACACCGTCCCATCACACACTCCCGGGGCCAGACACAGAGTGAATCTCCCTACACACCGTCCCATCACACACCCCCGGGGTCAGACACAGTGAAGCCCCCTCCACACCATCCCATCACACACTCCCGGGATCAGACACAGAGTGAATCTCCCTCCGCACCGTCCCATCACACACTGCCGGGGTCAGACACAGAGTGAATCTCCCTCCACACAGTCCCATCACACACTCCCGGGGTCAGACACAGAGTGAATCTCCCTCCACACTGTCCCATCACACACTCCCGGGGTCAGACACAGAGTGAATCTCCCTCCACACCGTCCCATCACACATTCCCGGGGTCAGACTCAAAGTGAATCTCCCTCCGCACCGTCCCATCACACACTCCCGGGGTCAGACACAGAGTGAATCTCCCTCCACACCGTCCCATCACACACTCCCGGGGCCAGACACAGAGTGAATCTCCCTCCACACCGTCCCATCACACACCCCCGGGGTCAGACACAGTGAAGCCCCCTCCACACCATCCCATCACACACTCCCGGGATCAGACACAGAGTGAATCTCCCTCCGCACCGTCCCATCACACACTGCCGGGGTCAGACACAGAGTGAATCTCCCTCCACACCGTCCCATCACACACTCCGGGGGTCAGACACAGAGTGAATCTCCCTCCACACTGTCCCATCACACACTCCCGGGGTCAGACACAGAGTGAATCTCCCTCCACACCGTCACATCACACAGTCCCGGGGTCAGACACAGAGTGAATCTCCCTCCGCACCGTCCCATCACACACTCCAGGGGTCAGACACAGAGTGAATCTCCCTCCGTCCCATCACACACTCCCGGGGTCAGACACAGAGTGAATCTCCCTCCGCACCGTCCCATCACACACTCCAGGGGTCAGACACAGAGTGAATCTCCACTCCGTCCCATCACACAGTCCCGGGGTCAGACACAGAGTGAATCTCCCTCCGCACCGTCCCGTCACACACTCCCGGGGTCAGACACTGAGTGAATCTCCCTCCGCTCCGTCCCGTCACACACTCCTGGGGTCTACACAGAGTGAATCTCCACTCCGTCCCATCACACAGTCCCGGGGTCAGAAACAGAGTGAATCTCCACTCCGTCCCATCACACAGTCCCGGGGTCAGAGACAGAGTGAATCTCCCTCCGCACCGTCCCGTCACACACTCCCGGGGTCAGACACTGAGTGAATCTCCATCCACACCGTCCCATCACACACTCCCGGGGTCAGACACAGAGTGAATCTCCCTCCGCACGGTCCCATCACACACTCCAGGGGTCAGACACAGAGTGAATCTCCACTCCGTCCCATCACACAGTCCCGGGGTCAGACACAGAGTGAATCTCCCTCCGCACCGTCCCATCACACACTCCCGGGGTCAGACACAGAGTGAATCTCCCTCTACACCGCCCCATCACACACTCCCGGGGTCAGACACAGAGTGAATCTCCCTCCACACCGTCCCATCACACACTCCCGGGGTCAGACTCAAAGTGAATCTCCCTCCGCACCGTCCCATCACACACTCCCGGGGTCAGACACAGAGTGAATCTCCCTCCACACCGTCCCATCACACACTCCCGGGGCCAGACACAGAGTGAATCTCCCTCCACACCGTCCCAACACACACCCCCGGGGTCAGACACAGTGAAGCCCCCTCCACACCATCACATCACACACTCCCGGGATCAGACACAGAGTGAATCTCCCTCCGCACCGTCCCATCACACACTGCCGGGGTCAGACACAGAGTGAATCTCCCTCCACACCGTCCCATCACACACTCCCGGGGTCAGACACAGAGTGAATCTCCCTCCACACCGTCCCATCACACACTCCCGGGGTCAGACACAGAGTGAATCTCCCTCCACACCGTCCCATCACACACTCCAGGGGTCAGACACAGAGTGAATCTCCCTCCGTCCCATCACACACTCCCGGGGTCAGACACAGAGTGAATCTCCCTCCGCACCGTCCCATCACACACTCCAGGGGTCAGACACAGAGTGAATCTCCACTCCGTCCCATCACACAGTCCCGGGGTCAGACACAGAGTGAATCTCCCTCCGCACCGTCCCGTCACACACTCCCGGGGTCAGACACTGAGTGAATCTCCCTCCGCTCCGTCCCGTCACACACTCCTGGGGTCTACACAGAGTGGATCTCCACTCCGTCCCATCACACAGTCCCGGGGTCAGACACAGAGTGAATCTCCACTCCGTCCCATCACACAGTCCCGGGGTCAGACACAGAGTGAATCTCCCTCCGCACCGTCCCGTCACAAACTCCCGGGGTCAGACACTGAGTGAATCTCCATCCACACCGTCCCATCACACACTCCCGGGGTCAGACACAGAGTGAATCTCCCTCCGCTCCGTCTCGTCATACACACCTGGGGTCTACACAGAGTGAATCTCCCTCCACACCGTCCCATCACACACTCCCGGGGTCAGACAGAGTGAATCTCCCTCCACACCATCCCATCACACACTTCCGGGGTCAGACACAGAGTGAATCTCCCTCCACACCGTCACATCACACAGTCCCGGGGTCAGACACAGAGTGAATCTCCCTCCTCACCGTCCCATCACACACTCCAGGGGTCAGACACAGGGTGAATCTCCCTCCGTCCCATCACACACTCCCGGGGTCAGACACTGAGTGAATCTCCCTCCGCACCGTCCCGTCACACACTCCAGGGGTCAGACACAGAGTGAATCTCCACTCCGTCCCATCACACAGTCCCGGGGTCAGACACAGAGTGAATCTCCCTCCGCACCGTCCCATCACACACTCCCGGGGTCAGACACAGAGTGAATCTCCCTCTACACCGCCCCATCACACACTCCCGGGGTCAGACACAGAGTGAATCTCCCTCCACACCATCCCATCACACACTTCCGGGGTCAGACACAGAGTGAATCTCCCTCCACACCGTCCCATCACACACTCCCGGGGCCAGACACAGAGTGAATCTCCCTCCACACCGTCCCATCACACACCCCCGGGGTCAGACACAGTGAAGCCCCCTCCACACCATCGCATCACACACTCCCGGGATCAGACACAGAGTGAATCTCCCTCCACACCGTCCCATCACACACTCCCGGGGTCAGACACAGAGTGAATCTCCCTCCACACCGTCCCATCACACACTCCCGGGGTCAGACACAGAGTGAATCTCCCTCCACACCGTCACATCACACAGTCCCGGGGTCAGACACAGAGTGAATCTCCCTCCGCACCGTTCCATCACACACTCCAGGGGTCAGACACAGAGTGAATCTCCCTCCGTCCCATCACACACTCCCGGGGTCAGACACAGAGTGAATCTCCCTACGCACCGTCCCATCACACACTCCAGGGGTCAGACACAGAGTGAATCTCCACTCCGTCCCATCACACAGTCCCGGGGTCAGACACAGAGTGAATCTCCCTCCGCACCGTCCCGTCACACACTCCCGGGGTCAGACACTGAGTGAATCTCCATCCACACCGTCCCATCACACACTCCCGGGGTCAGACACAGAGTGAATCTCCCTCCGCTCCGTCCCGTCACACACTCCTGGGGTCTACACAGAGTGAATCTCCCTCCACACCGTCCCATCACACACTCCCGGGGTCAGACAGAGTGAATCTCCCTCCACACCATCCCATCACACACTTCCGGGGTCAGACACAGAGTGAATCTCCCTCCACACCGTCACATCACACAGTCCCGGGGTCAGACACAGAGTGAATCTCCCTCCGCACCGTCCCATCACACACTCCAGGGGTCAGACACAGAGTGAATCTCCACTCCGTCCCATCACACAGTCCCGGGGTTAGACACAGAGTGAATCTCCCTCCGCACCGTCCCATCACACACTCCCAGGGTCAGACACAGAGTGAATCTCCCTCTACACCGCCCCATCACACACTCCCGGGGTCAGACACAGAGTGAATCTCCCTCCACACCGTCCCATCACACACTCCCGGGGTCAGACTCAAAGTGAATCTCCCTCCGCACCGTCCCATCACACACTCCCGGGGTCAGACACAGAGTGAATCTCCCTCCACACCGTCCCATCACACACTCCCGGGGCCAGACACAGAGTGAATCTCCCTCCACACCGTCCCATCACACACCCCCGGGGTCAGACACAGTGAAGCCCCCTCCACACCATCCCATCACACACTCCCGGGATCAGACACAGAGTGAATCTCCCTCCGCACCGTCCCATCACACACTGCCGGGGTCAGACACAGAGTGAATCTCCCTCCACACCGTCCCATCACACACTCCCGGGGTCAGACACAGAGTGAATCTCCCTCCACACCGTCCCATCACACACTCCCGGGGTCAGACACAGAGAGAATCTCCCTCCGCACCGTCACATCACACAGTCCCGGGGTCAGACACAGAGTGAATCTCCCTCCGCACCGTCCCATCACACACTCCCGGGGTCAGACTCAAAGTGAATCTCCCTCCGCACCGTCCCATCACACACTCCCGGGGTCAGACACAGAGTGAATCTCCCTCCACACCGTCCCATCACACACTCCCGGGGCCAGACACAGAGTGAATCTCCCTCCGCACCGTCCCATCACACACCCCCGGGGTCAGACACAGTGAAGCCCCCTCCACACCATCACATCACACACTCCCGGGATCAGACACAGAGTGAATCTCCCTCCGCACCGTCCCATCACACACTGCCGGGGTCAGACACAGAGTGAATCTCCCTCCACACCGTCCCATCACACACTCCCGGGGTCAGACACAGAGTGAATCTCCCTCCACACCGTCCCATCACACACTCCCGGGGTCAGACACAGAGTGAATCTCCCTCCACACCGTCACATCACACAGTCCCGGGGTCAGACACAGAGTGAATCTCCCTCCGCACCGTCCCATCACACACTCCAGGGGTCAGACACAGAGTGAATCTCCCTCCGTCCCATCACACACTCCCGGGGTCAGACACAGAGTGAATCTCCCTCCGCACCGTCCCATCACACACTCCAGGGGTCAGACACAGAGTGAATCTCCACTCCGTCCCATCACACAGTCCCGGGGTCAGACACAGAGTGAATCTCCCTCCGCACCGTCCCGTCACACACTCCCGGGGTCAGACACTGAGTGAATCTCCCTCCGCTCCGTCCCGTCACACACTCCTGGGGTCTACACAGAGTGAATCTCCACTCCGTCCCATCACACAGTCCCGGGGTCAGACACAGAGTGAATCTCCACTCCGTCCCATCACACAGTCCCGGGGTCAGACACAGAGTGAATCTCCCTCCGCACCGTCCCGTCACAAACTCCCGGGGTCAGACACTGAGTGAATCTCCATCCACACCGTCCCATCACACACTCCCGGGGTCAGACACAGAGTGAATCTCCCTCCGCTCCGTCTCGTCATACACTCCTGGGGTCTACACAGAGTGAATCTCCCTCCACACCGTCCCATCACACACTCCCGGGGTCAGACAGAGTGAATCTCCCTCCTCACCGTCCCATCACACACTCCAGGGGTCAGACACAGGGTGAATCTCCCTCCGTCCCATCACACACTCCCGGGGTCAGACACTGTGTGAATCTCCCTCCGCACCGTCCCGTCACACACTCCAGGGGTCAGACACAGAGTGAATCTCCACTCCGTCCCATCACACAGTCCCGGGGTCAGACACAGAGTGAATCTCCCTCTACACCGCTCCATCACACACTCCCGGGGTCAGACACAGAGTGAATCTCCACTCCGTCCCATCACACAGTCCCGGGGTCAGACACAGAGTGAATCTCCCTCCGCACCGTCCCATCACACACTCCCGGGGCCAGACACAGAGTGAATCTCCCTCCACACCGTCCCATCACACACCCCCGGGGTCAGACACAGTGAAGCCCCCTCCACACCATCGCATCACACACTCCCGGGATCAGACACAGAGTGAATCTCCCTCCACACCGTCCCATCACACACTCCCGGGGTCAGACACAGAGTGAATCTCCCTCCACACCGTCCCATCACACACTCCCGGGGTCAGACACAGAGTGAATCTCCCTCCACACCGTCACATCACACAGTCCCGGGGTCAGACACAGAGTGAATCTCCCTCCGCACCGTTCCATCACACACTCCAGGGGTCAGACACAGAGTGAATCTCCCTCCGTCCCATCACACACTCCCGGGGTCAGACACAGAGTGAATCTCCCTCCGCACCGTCCCATCACACACTCCAGGGGTCAGACACAGAGTGAATCTCCACTCCGTCCCATCACACAGTCCCGGGGTCAGACACAGAGTGAATCTCCCTCCGCACCGTCCGGTCACACACTCCCGGGGTCAGACACTGAGTGAATCTCCATCCACACCGTCCCATCACACACTCCCGGGGTCAGACACAGAGTGAATCTCCCTCCGCTCCGTCCCGTCACACACTCCTGGGGTCTACACAGAGTGAATCTCCCTCCACACCGTCCCATCACACACTCCCGGGGTCAGACAGAGTGAATCTCCCTCCACACCATCCCATCACACACTTCCGGGGTCAGACACAGAGTGAATCTCCCTCCACACCGTCACATCACACAGTCCCGGGGTCAGACACAGAGTGAATCTCCCTCCGCACCGTCCCGTCACACACTCCCGGGGTCAGACACTGAGTGAATCTCCATCCACACCGTCCCATCACACACTCCCGGGGTCAGACACAGAGTGAATCTCCCTCCGCTCCGTCCCGTCACACACTCCTGGGGTCTACACAGAGTGAATCTCCCTCCACACCGTCCCATCACACACTCCCGGGGTCAGACAGAGTGAATCTCCCTCCACACCATCCCATCACACACTTCCGGGGTCAGACACAGAGTGAATCTCCCTCCACACCGTCACATCACACAGTCCCGGGGTCAGACACAGAGTGAATCTCCCTCCGCACCGTCCCATCACACACTCCAGGGGTCAGACACAGAGTGAATCTCCACTCCGTCCCATCACACAGTCCCGGGGTTAGACACAGAGTGAATCTCCCTCCGCACCGTCCCATCACACACTCCCAGGGTCAGACACAGAGTGAATCTCCCTCTACACCGCCCCATCACACACTCCCGGGGTCAGACACAGGCTGAATCTCCCTCCACACCGTCCCATCACACACTCCCGGGGTCAGACTCAAAGTGAATCTCCCTCCGCACCGTCCCATCACACACTCCCGGGGTCAGACACAGAGTGAATCTCCCTCCACACCGTCCCATCACACACTCCCGGGGCCAGACACAGAGTGAATCTCCCTCCACACCGTCCCATCACACACCCCCGGGGTCAGACACAGTGAAGCCCCCTCCACACCATCCCATCACACACACCCGGGATCAGACACAGAGTGAATCTCCCTCCGCACCGTCCCATCACACACTGCCGGGGTCAGACACAGAGTGAATCTCCCTCCACACCGTCCCATCACACACTCCCGGGGTCAGACACAGAGTGAATCTCCCTCCACACCGTCCCATCACACACTCCCGGGGTCAGACACAGAGTGAATCTCCCTCCACACCGTCACATCACACAGTCCCGGGGTCAGACACAGAGTGAATCTCCCTCCGCACCGTCCAATCACACACTCCCGGGGTCAGACTCAAAGTGAATCTCCCTCCGCACCGTCCCATCACACACTCCCGGGGTCAGACACAGAGTGAATCTCCCTCCACACCGTCCCATCACACACTCCCGGGGCCAGACACAGAGTGAATCTCCCTCCACACCGTCCCATCACACACCCCCGGGGTCAGACACAGTGAAGCCCCCTCCACACCATCACATCACACACTCCCGGGATCAGACACAGAGTGAATCTCCCTCCGCACCGTCCCATCACACACTGCCGGGGTCAGACACAGAGTGAATCTCCCTCCACACCGTCCCATCACACACTCCCGGGGTCAGACACAGAGTGAATCTCCCTCCACACCGTCCCATCACACACTCCCGGGGTCAGACACAGAGTGAATCTCCCTCCACACCGTCACATCACACAGTCCCGGGGTCAGACACAGAGTGAATCTCCCTCCGCACCGTCCCATCACACACTCCAGGGGTCAGACACAGAGTGAATCTCCCTCCGTCCCATCACACACTCCCGGGGTCAGACACAGAGTGAATCTCCCTCCGCACCGTCCCATCACACACTCCAGGGGTCAGACACAGAGTGAATCTCCACTCCGTCCCATCACACAGTCCCGGGGTCAGACACAGAGTGAATCTCCCTCCGCACCGTCCCGTCACACACTCCCGGGGTCAGACACTGAGTGAATCTCCCTCCGCTCCGTCCCGTCACACACTCCTGGGGTCTACACAGAGTGAATCTCCACTCCGTCCCATCACACAGTCCCGGGGTCAGACACAGAGTGAATCTCCACTCCGTCCCATCACACAGTCCCGGGGTCAGACACAGAGTGAATCTCCCTCCGCACCGTCCCGTCACAAACTCCCGGGGTCAGACACTGAGTGAATCTCCATCCACACCGTCCCATCACACACTCCCGGGGTCAGACACAGAGTGAATCTCCCTCCGCTCCTTCTCGTCATACACTCCTGGGGTCTACACAGAGTGAATCTCCCTCCACACCGTCCGATCACACACTCCCGGGGTCAGACAGAGTGAATCTCCCTCCACACCATCCCATCACACACTTCCGGGGTCAGACACAGAGTGAATCTCCCTCCACACCGTCACATCACACAGTCCCGGGGTCAGACACAGAGTGAATCTCCCTCCTCACCGTCCCATCACACACTCCAGGGGTCAGACACAGGGTGAATCTCCCTCCGTCCCATCACACACGCCCGGGGTCAGACACTGTGTGAATCTCCCTCCGCACCGTCCCGTCACACACTCCAGGGGTCAGACACAGAGTGAATCTCCACTCCGTCCCATCACACAGTCCCGGGGTCAGACACAGAGTGAATCTCCCTCCGCACCGTCCCATCACACACTCCCGGGGTCAGACACAGAGTGAATCTCCCTCTACACCGCCCCATCACACACTCCCGGGGTCAGACACAGAGTGAATCTCCCTCCACACCATCCCATCACACACTTCCGGGGTCAGACACAGAGTGAATCTCCCTCCACACCGTCCCATCACACACTCCCGGGGCCAGACACAGAGTGAATCTCCCTCCACACCGTCCCATCACACACCCCCGGGGTCAGACACAGTGAAGCCCCCTCCACACCATCGCATCACACACTCCCGGGATCAGACACAGAGTGAATCTCCCTCCACACCGTCCCATCACACACTCCCGGGGTCAGACACAGAGTGAATCTCCCTCCACACCGTCCCATCACACACTCCCGGGGTCAGACACAGAGTGAATCTCCCTCCACACCGTCACATCACACAGTCCCGGGGTCAGACACAGAGTGAATCTCCCTCCGCACCGTTCCATCACACACTCCAGGGGTCAGACACAGAGTGAATCTCCCTCCGTCCCATCACACACTCCCGGGGTCAGACACAGAGTGAATCTCCCTCCGCACCGTCCCATCACACACTCCAGGGGTCAGACACAGAGTGAATCTCCACTCCGTCCCATCACACAGTCCCGGGGTCAGACACAGAGTGAATCTCCCTCCGCACCGTCCCGTCACACACTCCCGGGATCAGACACTGAGTGAATCTCCATCCACACCGTCCCATCACACACTCCCGGGGTCAGACACAGAGTGAATCTCCCTCCGCTCCGTCCCGTCACACACTCCTGGGGTCTACACAGAGTGAATCTCCCTCCACACCGTCCCATCACACACTCCCGGGGTCAGACAGAGTGAATCTCCCTCCACACCATCCCATCACACACTTCCGGTGTCAGACACAGAGTGAATCTCCCTCCACACCGTCACATCACACAGTCCCGGGGTCAGACACAGAGTGAATCTCCCTCCGCACCGTCCCATCACACACTCCAGGGGTCAGACACAGAGTGAATCTCCACTCCGTCCCATCACACAGTCCCGGGGTTAGACACAGAGTGAATCTCCCTCCGCACCGTCCCATCACACACTCCCAGGGTCAGACACAGAGTGAATCTCCCTCCACACCGTCCCATCACACACTCCCGGGGTCAGACTCAAAGTGAATCTCCCTCCGCACCGTCCCATCACACACTCCCGGGGTCAGACACAGAGTGAATCTCCCTCCACACCGTCCCATCACACACTCCCGGGGCCAGACACAGAGTGAATCTCCCTCCACACCGTCCCATCACACACCCCCGGGGTCAGACACAGTGAAGCCCCCTCCACACCATCCCATCACACACTCCCGGGATCAGACACAGAGTGAATCTCCCTCCGCACCGTCCCATCACACACTGCCGGGGTCAGACACAGAGTGAATCTCCCTCCACACCGTCCCATCACACACTCCCGGGGTCAGACACAGAGTGAATCTCCCTCCACACCGTCCCATCACACACTCCCGGGGTCAGACACAGAGTGAATCTCCCTCCACACCGTCACATCACACAGTCCCGGGGTCAGACACAGAGTGAATCTCCCTCCGCACCGTCCCATCACACACTCCAGGGGTCAGACACAGAGTGAATCTCCCTCCGTCCCATCACACACTCCCGGGGTCAGACACAGAGTGAATCTCCCTCCGCACCGTCCCATCACACACTCCAGGGGTCAGACACAGGGTGAATCTCCCTCCGTCCCATCACACACTCCCGGGGTCAGACACAGAGTGAATCTCCCTCCGCACCGTCCCATCACACACTCCAGGGGTCAGACACAGAGTGAATCTCCACTCCGTCCCATCACACAGTCCCGGGGTCACACACAGAGTGAATCTCCCTCCTCACCGTCCCATCACACACTCCAGGGGTCAGACACAGGGTGAATCTCCCTCCGTCCCATCACACACTCCCGGGGTCAGACACTGAGTGAATCTCCCTCCGCACCGTCCCGTCACACACTCCAGGGGTCAGACTCAAAGTGAATCTCCCTCCGCACCGTCCCATCACACACTCCCGGGGTCAGACACAGAGTGAATCTCCCTCCACACCGTCCCATCACACACTCCCGGGGCCAGACACAGAGTGAATCTCCCTCCACACCGTCCCATCACACACCCCCGGGGTCAGACACAGTGAAGCCCCCTCCACACCATCCCATCACACACTCCCGGGATCAGACTCAGAGTGAATCTCCCTCCGCACCGTCCCATCACACACTGCCGGGGTCAGACACAGAGTGAATCTCCCTCCACACCGTCCCATCACACACTCCCGGGGTCAGAAACAGAGTGAATCTCCCTCCACACCGTCCCATCACACACTCCCGGGGTCAGACACAGAGTGAATCTCCCTCCACACCGTCACATCACACAGTCCCGGTGTCAGACACAGAGTGAATCTCCCTCCGCACCGTCCCATCACACACTCCAGGGGTCAGACACAGAGTGAATCTCCCTCCGTCCCATCACACACTCCCGGGGTCAGACACAGAGTGAATCTCCCTCCGCACCGTCCCATCACACACTCCAGGGGTCAGACACAGAGTGAATCTCCACTCCGTCCCATCACACAGTCCCGGGGTCAGACACAGAGTGAATCTCCCTCCGCACCGTCCCGTCACACATTCCCGGGGTCAGACACTGAGTGAATCTCCCTCCGCTCCGTCCCGTCACACACTCCTGTGGTCTACACAGAGTGAATCTCCACTCCGTCCCATCACACAGTCCCGGGGTCAGACACAGAGTGAATCTCCACTCCGTCCCATCACACAGTCCCGGGGTCAGACACAGAGTGAATCTCCCTCCGCACCGTCCCGTCACACACTCCCGGGGTCAGACACTGAGTGAATCTCCATCCACACCGTCCCATCACACACTCCCGGGGTCAGACACAGAGTGAATCTCCCTCCGCTCCGTCTCGTCATACACTCCTGGGGTCTACACAGAGTGAATCTCCCTCCACACCGTCCCATCACACACTCCCGGGGTCAGACAGAGTGAATCTCCCTCCACACCATCCCATCACACACTTCCGGGGTCAGACACAGAGTGAATCTCCCTCCACACCGTCACATCACACAGTCCCGGGGTCAGACACAGAGTGAATCTCCCTCCGCACCGTCCCATCACACACTCCAGGGGTCAGACACAGGGTGAATCTCCCTCCGTCCCATCACACACTCCCGGGGTCAGACACAGAGTGAATCTCCCTCCGCACCGTCCCATCACACACTCCAGGGGTCAGACACAGAGTGAATCTCCACTCCGTCCCATCACACAGTCCCGGGGTCAGACACAGAGTGAATCTCCCTCCGCACCGTCCCATCACACACTCCCGGGGTCAGACACAGAGTGAATCTCCCTCTACACCGCCCCATCACACACTCCCGGGGTCAGACACAGAGTGAATCTCCCTCCACACCATCCCATCACACACTTCCGGGGTCAGACACAGAGTGAATCTCCCTCCACACCGTCACATCACACAGTCCCGGGGTCAGACACAGAGTGAATCTCCCTCCGCACCGTCCCATCACACACTCCAGGGGTCAGACACAGAGTGAATCTCCCTCCGTCCCATCACACACTCCCGGGGTCAGACACAGAGTGAATCTCCCTCCGCACCGTCCCATCACACACTCCAGGGGTCAGACACAGAGTGAATCTCCACTCCGTCCCATCACACAGTCCCGGGGTTAGACACAGAGTGAATCTCCCTCCGCACCGTCCCATCACACACTCCCAGGGTCAGACACAGAGTGAATCTCCCTCTACACCGCCCCATCACACACTCCCGGGGTCAGACACAGAGTGAATCTCCCTCCACACCGTCCCATCACACACTCCCGGGGTCAGACTCAAAGTGAATCTCCCTCCGCACCGTCCCATCACACACTCCCGGGGTCAGACACAGAGTGAATCTCCCTCCACACCGTCCCATCACACACTCCCGGGGCCAGACACAGAGTGAATCTCCCTCCACACCGTCCCATCACACACCCCCGGGGTCAGACACAGTGAAGCCCCCTCCACACCATCCCATCACACACTCCCGGGATCAGACACAGAGTGAATCTCCCTCCGCACCGTCCCATCACACACTGCCGGGGTCAGACACAGAGTGAATCTCCCTCCACACCGTCCCATCACACACTCCCGGGGTCAGACACAGAGTGAATCTCCCTCCACACCGTCCCATCACACACTCCCGGGGTCAGACACAGAGTGAATCTCCCTCCACACCGTCACATCACACAGTCCCGGGGTCAGACACAGAGTGAATCTCCCTCCGCACCGTCCCATCACACACTCCAGGGGTCAGACACAGAGTGAATCTCCCTCCGTCCCATCACACACTCCCGGGGTCAGACACAGAGTGAATCTCCCTCCGCACCGTCCCATCACACACTCCAGGGGTCAGACACAGAGTGAATCTCCACTCCGTCCCATCACACAGTCCCGGGGTCAGACACAGAGTGAATCTCCCTCCGCACCGTCCCGTCACACACTCCCGGGGTCAGACACTGAGTGAATCTCCATCCACACCGTCCCATCACACACTCCCGGGGTCAGACACAGAGTGAATCTCCCTCCGCTCCGTCTCGTCATACACTCCTGGGGTCTACACAGAGTGAATCTCCCTCCACACCGTCCCATCACACACTCCCGGGGTCAGACAGAGTGAATCTCCCTCCACACCATCCCATCACACACTTCCGGGGTCAGACACAGAGTGAATCTCCCTCCACACCGTCACATCACACAGTCCCGGGGTCAGACACAGAGTGAATCTCCCTCCGCACCGTCCCATCACACACTCCAGGGGTCAGACACAGGGTGAATCTCCCTCCGTCCCATCACACACTCCCGGGGTAAGACACAGAGTGAATCTCCCTCCGCACCGTCCCATCACACACTCCAGGGGTCAGACACAGAGTGAATCTCCACTCCGTCCCATCACACAGTCCCGGGGTCAGACACAGAGTGAATCTCCCTCCGCACCGTCCCATCACACACTCCCGGGGTCAGACACAGAGTGAATCTCCCTCTACACCGCCCCATCACACACTCCCGGGGTCAGACACAGAGTGAATCTCCCTCCACACCGTCCCATCACACACTCCCGGGGTCAGACTCAAAGTGAATCTCCCTCCGCACCGTCCCATCACACACTCCCGGGGTCAGACACAGAGTGAATCTCCCTCCACACCGTCCCATCACACACTCCCGGGGCCAGACACAGTGTGAATCTCCCTCCACACCGTCCCATCACACACCCCCGGGGTCAGACACAGTGAAGCCCCCTCCACACCATCCCATCACACACTCCCGGGATCAGACACAGAGTGAATCTCCCTCCGCACCGTCCCATCACACACTGCCGGGGTCAGACACAGAGTGAATCTCCCTCCACACCGTCCCATCACACACTCCCGGGGTCAGACACAGAGTGAATCTCCCTCCACACCGTCCCATCACACACTCCCGGGGTCAGACACAGAGTGAATCTCCCTCCACACCGTCACATCACACAGTCCCGGGGTCAGACACAGAGTGAATCTCCCTCCGCACCGTCCCATCACACACTCCAGGGGTCAGACACAGAGTGAATCTCCCTCCGTCCCATCACACACTCCCGGGGTCAGACACAGAGTGAATCTCCCTCTGCACCGTCCCATCACACACTCCAGGGGTCAGACACAGAGTGAATCTCCACTCCGTCCCATCACACAGTCCCGGGGCCAGACACAGAGTGAATCTCCCTCCACACCGTCCCATCACACACCCCCGGGGTCAGACACAGTGAAGCCCCCTCCACACCATCCCATCACACACTCCCGGGATCAGACACAGAGTGAATCTCCCTCCGCACCGTCCCATCACACACTGCCGGGGTCAGACACAGAGTGAATCTCCCTCCACACCGTCCCATCACACACTCCCGGGGTCAGACACAGAGTGAATCTCCCTCCACACCGTCCCATCACACACTCCCGGGGTCAGACACAGAGTGAATCTCCCTCCACACCGTCACATCACACAGTCCCGGGGTCAGACACAGAGTGAATCTCCCTCCGCACCGTCCCATCACACACTCCAGGGGTCAGACACAGAGTGAATCTCCCTCCGTCCCATCACACACTCCCGGGGTCAGACACAGAGTGAATCTCCCTCTGCACCGTCCCATCACACACTCCAGGGGTCAGACACAGAGTGAATCTCCACTCCGTCCCATCACACAGTCCCGGGGTCAGACACAGAGTGAATCTCCCTCCGCACCGTCCCGTCACACACTCCCGGGGTCAGACACTGAGTGAATCTCCCTCCGCTCCGTCCCGTCACACACTCCTGGGGTCTACACAGAGTGAATCTCCACTCCGTCCCATCACACAGTCCCGGGGTCAGACACAGAGTGAATCTCCACTCCGTCCCATCACACAGTCCCGGGGTCAGACACAGAGTGAATCTCCCTCCGCACCGTCCCGTCACAAACTCCCGGGGTCAGACACTGAGTGAATCTCCATCCACACCGTCCCATCACACACTCCCGGGGTCAGACACAGAGTGAATCTCCCTCCGCTCCGTCTCGTCATACACTCCTGGGGTCTACACAGAGTGAATCTCCCTCCACACCGTCCCATCACACACTCCCGGGGTCAGACAGAGTGAATCTCCCTCCACACCATCCCATCACACACTTCCGGGGTCAGACACAGAGTGAATCTCCCTCCACACCGTCACATCACACAGTCCCGGGGTCAGACACAGAGTGAATCTCCCTCCGCACCGTCCCATCACACACTCCAGGGGTCAGACACAGGGTGAATCTCCCTCCGTCCCATCACACACTCCCGGGGTCAGACACAGAGTGAATCTCCCTCCGCACCGTCCCGTCACACACTCCAGGGGTCAGACACAGAGTGAATCTCCACTCCGTCCCATCACACAGTCCCGGGGTCAGAAACAGAGTGAATCTCCCTCCGCACCGTCCCATCACACACTCCCGGGGTCAGACACAGAGTGAATCTCCCTCTGCACCGCCCCATCACACACTCCCGGGGTCAGACACAGAGTGAATCTCCCTCCACACCATCCCATCACACACTTCCGGGGTCAGACACAGAGTGAATCTCCCTCCACACCGTCCCATCACACACTCCCGGGGCCAGACACAGAGTGAATCTCCCTCTACACCGTCCCATCACACACCCCCGGGGTCAGACACAGTGAAGCCCCCTCCACACCATCCCATCACACACTCCCGGGATCAGACACAGAGTGAATCTCCCTCCACACCGTCCCATCACACACTCCCGGGGTCAGACACAGAGTGAATCTCCCTACACACCGTCCCATCACACACTCCCGGGGTCAGACACAGAGTGAATCTCCCTCCACACCGTCACATCACACAGTCCCGGGGTCAGACACAGAGTGAATCTCCCTCCGCACCGTTCCATCACACACTCCAGGGGTCAGACACAGAGTGAATCTCCCTCCGTCCCATCACACACTCCCGGGGTCAGACACAGAGTGAATCTCCCTCCGCACCGTCCCATCACACACTCCAGGGGTCAGACACAGAGTGATTCTCCACTCCGTCCCATCACACAGTCCCGGGGTCAGACACAGAGTGAATCTCCCTCCGCACCGTCCCGTCACACACTCCCGGGGTCAGACACTGAGTGAATCTCCATCCACACCGTCCCATCACACACTCCCGGGGTCAGACACAGAGTGAATCTCCCTCCGCTCCGTCCCGTCACACACTCCTGGGGTCTACACAGAGTGAATCTCCCTCCACACCGTCCCATCACACACTCCCGGGGTCAGACAGAGTGAATCTCCCTCCACACCATCCCATCACACACTTCCGGGGTCAGACACAGAGTGAATCTCCCTCCACACCGTCACATCACACAGTCCCGGGGTCAGACACAGAGTGAATCTCCCTCCGCACCGTCCCATCACACACTCCAGCGGTCAGACACAGAGTGAATCTCCCTCCGTCCCATCACACACTCCCGGGGTCAGACACAGAGTGAATCTCCCTCCGCACCGTCCCATCACACACTCCAGGGGTCAGACACAGAGTGAATCTCCACTCCGTCCCATCACACAGTCCCGGGGTTAGACACAGAGTGAATCTCCCTCCGCACCGTCCCATCACACACTCCCGGGGTCAGACATAGAGTGAATCTCCCTCCACACCGTCCCATCACACACTCCCGGGGTCAGACTCAAAGTGAATCTCCCTCCGCACCGTCCCATCACACACTCCCGGGGTCAGACACAGAGTGAATCTCCCTCCACACCGTCCCATCACACACTCCCGGGGCCAGACACAGAGTGAATCTCCCTCCACACCGTCCCATCACACAACCCCGGGGTCAGACACAGTGAAGCCCCCTCCACACCATCCCATCACACACTTCCGGGATCAGACACAGAGTGAATCTCCCTCCGCACCGTCCCATCACACACTGCCGGGGTCAGACACAGAGTGAATCTCCCTCCACACCGTCCCATCACACACTCCCGGGGTCAGACACAGAGTGAATCTCCCTCCGCACCGTCCCGTCACACACTCCAGGGGTCAGACACAGAGTGAATCTCCCTCCGTCCCATCACACACTCCCGGGGTCAGACACAGAGTGAATCTCCCTCCGCACCGTCCCATCACACACTCCAGGGGTCAGACACAGAGTGAATCTCCACTCCGTCCCATCACACAGTCCCGGGGTCAGACACAGAGTGAATCTCCCTCCGCACCGTCCCGTAACACACTCCCGGGGTCAGACACTGAGTGAATCTCCATCCACACCGTCCCATCACACACTCCCGGGGTCAGACACAGAGTGAATCTCCCTCCGCTCCGTCTCGTCATACACTCCTGGGGTCTACACAGAGTGAATCTCCCTCCACACCGTCCCATCACACACTCCCGGGGTCAGACAGAGTGAATCTCCCTCCACACCATCCCATCACACACTTCCGGGGTCAGACACAGAGTGAATCTCCCTCCACACCGTCACATCACACAGTCCCGGGGTCAGACACAGAGTGAATCTCCCTCCGCACCGTCCCATCACACACTCCAGGGGTCAGACACAGGGTGAATCTCCCTCCGTCCCATCACACACTCCCGGGGTCAGACACAGAGTGAATCTCCCTCCGCACCGTCCCATCACACACTCCAGGGGTCAGACACAGAGTGAATCTCCACTCCGTCCCATCACACAGTCCCGGGGTCAGACACAGAGTGAATCTCCCTCCGCACCGTCCCATCACACACTCCCGGGGTCAGACACAGAGTGAATCTCCCTCTACACCGCCCCATCACACACTCCCGGGGTCAGACACAGAGTGAATCTCCCTCCACACCGTCCCATCACACACTCCCGGGGTCAGACTCAAAGTGAATCTCCCTCCGCACCGTCCCATCACACACTCCCGGGGTCAGACACAGAGTGAATCTCCCTCCACACCGTCCCATCACACACTCCCGGGGCCAGACACAGAGTGAATCTCCCTCCACACCGTCCCATCACACACCCCCGGGGTCAGACACAGTGAAGCCCCCTCCACACCATCCCATCACACACTCCCGGGGTCAGACAGAGTGAATCTCCCTCCACACCATCCCATCACACACTTCCGGGGTCAGACACAGAGTGAATCTCCCTCCACACCGTCACATCACACAGTCCCGGGGTCAGACACAGAGTGAATCTCCCTCCGCACCGTCCCATCACACACTCCAGCGGTCAGACACAGAGTGAATCTCCCTCCGTCCCATCACACACTCCCGGGGTCAGACACAGAGTGAATCTCCCTCCGCACCGTCCCATCACACACTCCAGGGGTCAGACACAGAGTGAATCTCCACTCCGTCCCATCACACAGTCCCGGGGTTAGACACAGAGTGAATCTCCCTCCGCACCGTCCCATCACACACTCCCGGGGTCAGACACAGAGTGAATCTCCCTCCACACCGTCGCATCACACAGTCCCGGGGCCAGACACAGAGTGAATCTCCCTCCACACCGTCCCATCACACACCCCCGGGGTCAGACACAGTGAAGCCCCCTCCACACCATCCCATCACACACTCCCGGGATCAGACACAGAGTGAATCTCCCTCCGCACCGTCCCATCACACACTGCCGGGGTCAGACACAGAGTGAATCTCCCTCCACACCGTCCCATCACACACTCCCGGGGTCAGACACAGAGTGAATCTCCCTCCACACCGTCCCATCACACACTCCCGGGGTCAGACACAGAGTGAATCTCCCTCCACACCGTCACATCACACAGTCCCGGGGTCAGACACAGAGTGAATCTCCCTCCGCACCGTCCCATCACACACTCCAGGGGTCAGACACAGAGTGAATCTCCCTCCGTCCCATCACACACTCCCGGGGTCAGACACAGAGTGAATCTCCCTCTGCACCGTCCCATCACACACTCCAGGGGTCAGACACAGAGTGAATCTCCACTCCGTCCCATCACACAGTCCCGGGGTCAGACACAGAGTGAATCTCCCTCCGCACCGTCCCGTCACACACTCCAGGGGTCAGACACAGGGTGAATCTCCCTCCGTCCCATCACACACTCCCGGGGTCAGACACAGAGTGAATCTCCCTCCGCACCGTCCCATCACACACTCCAGGGGTCAGACACAGAGTGATTCTCCACTCCGTCCCATCACACAGTCCCGGGGTCAGACACAGAGTGAATCTCCCTCCGCACCGTCCCGTCACACACTCCCGGGGTCAGACACTGAGTGAATCTCCATCCACACCGTCCCATCACACACTCCCGGGGTCAGACACAGAGTGAATCTCCCTCCGCTCCGTCCCGTCACACACTCCTGGGGTCTACACAGAGTGAATCTCCCTCCACACCGTCCCATCACACACTCCAGGGGTCAGACAGAGTGAATCTCCCTCCACACCATCCCATCACACACTTCCGGGGTCAGACACAGAGTGAATCTCCCTCCACACCGTCACATCACACAGTCCCGGGGTCAGACACAGAGTGAATCTCCCTCCGCACCGTCCCATCACACACTCCAGCGGTCAGACACAGAGTGAATCTCCCTCCGTCCCATCACACACTCCCGGGGTCAGACACAGAGTGAATCTCCCTCCGCACCGTCCCATCACACACTCCAGGGGTCAGACACAGAGTGAATCTCCACTCCGTCCCATCACACAGTCCCGGGGTTAGACACAGAGTGAATCTCCTCCGCACCGTCCCATCACACACTCCCGGGGTCAGACACAGAGTGAATCTCCCTCCACACCGTCCCATCACACAGTCCCGGGGCCAGACACAGAGTGAATCTCCCTCCACACCGTCCCATCACACACCCCCGGGGTCAGACACAGTGAAGCCCCCTCCACACCATCCCATCACACACTCCCGGGATCAGACACAGAGTGAATCTCCCTCCGCACCGTCCCATCACACACTGCCGGGGTCAGACACAGAGTGAATCTCCCTCCACACCGTCCCATCACACACTCCCGGGGTCAGACACAGAGTGAATCTCCCTCCACACCGTCCCATCACACACTCCCGGGGTCAGACACAGAGTGAATCTCCCTCCACACCGTCACATCACACAGTCCCGGGGCCAGACACAGAGTGAATCTCCCTCCACACCGTCCCATCACACACCCCCGGGGTCAGACACAGTGAAGCCCCCTCCACACCATCCCATCACACACTCCCGGGATCAGACACAGAGTGAATCTCCCTCCGCACCGTCCCATCACACACTGCCGGGGTCAGACACAGAGTGAATCTCCCTCCACACCGTCCCATCACACACTCCCGGGGTCAGACACAGAGTGAATCTCCCTCCACACCGTCCCATCACACAATCCCGGGGTCAGACACAGAGTGAATCTCCCTCCGCACCGTCCCATCACACACTCCAGCGGTCAGACACAGAGTGAATCTCCCTCCGTCCCATCACACACTCCCGGGGTCAGACACAGAGTGAATCTCCCTCCGCACCGTCCCATCACACACTCCAGGGGTCAGACACAGAGTGAATCTCCACTCCGTCCCATCACACAGTCCCGGGGTTAGACACAGAGTGAATCTCCCTCCGCACCGTCCCATCACACACTCCCGGGGTCAGACACAGAGTGAATCTCCCTCCACACCGTCCCATCACACAGTCCCGGGGCCAGACACAGAGTGAATCTCCCTCCACACCGTCCCATCACACACCCCCGGGGTCAGACACAGTGAAGCCCCCTCCACACCATCCCATCACACACTCCCGGGATCAGACACAGAGTGAATCTCCCTCCGCACCTTCCCATCACACACTGCCGGGGTCAGACACAGAGTGAATCTCCCTCCACACCGTCCCATCACACACTCCCGGGGTCAGACACAGAGTGAATCTCCCTCCACACCGACCCATCACACACTCCCGGGGTCAGACACAGAGTGAATCTCCCTCCGTCCCATCACACACTCCCGGGGTCAGACACAGAGTGAATCTCCCTCCGCACCGTCCCATCACACACTCCAGGGGTCAGACACAGAGTGAATCTCCACTCCGTCCCATCACACAGTCCCGGGGTTAGACACAGAGTGAATCTCCCTCCGCACCGTCCCATCACACACTCCCGGGGTCAGACACAGAGTGAATCTCCCTCCACACCGTCCCATCACACAGTCCCGGGGCCAGACACAGAGTGAATCTCCCTCCACACCGTCCCATCACACACCCCCGGGGTCAGACACAGTGAAGCCCCCTCCACACCATCCCATCACACACTCCAGGGGTCAGACACAGAGTGAATCTCCACTCCGTCCCATCACACACTGCCGGGGTCAGACACAGAGTGAATCTCCCTCCGCACCGTCCCATCACACACTCCCGGGGTCAGACACAGAGTGAATCTCCCTCTACACCGCCCCATCACACACTCCCGGGGTCAGACACAGAGTGAATCTCCCTCCACACCGTCCCATCACACACTCCCGGGGTCAGACTCAAAGTGAATCTCCCTCCGCACCGTCCCATCACACACTCCCGGGGTCAGACACAGAGTGAATCTCCCTCCACACCGTCCCATCACACACTCCCGGGGCCAGACACAGAGTGAATCTCCCTCCACACCGTCCCATCACACACCCCCGGGGTCAGACACAGTGAAGCCCCCTCCACACCATCCCATCACACACTCCCGGGGTCAGACAGAGTGAATCTCCCTCCACACCATCCCATCACACACTTCCGGGGTCAGACACAGAGTGAATCTCCCTCCACACCGTCACATCACACAGTCCCGGGGTCAGACACAGAGTGAATCTCCCTCCGCACCGTCCCATCACACACTCCAGCGGTCAGACACAGAGTGAATCTCCCTCCGTCCCATCACACACTCCCGGGGTCAGACACAGAGTGAATCTCCCTCCGCACCGTCCCATCACACACTCCAGGGGTCAGACACAGAGTGAATCTCCACTCCGTCCCATCACACAGTCCCGGGGTTAGACACAGAGTGAATCTCCCTCCGCACCGTCCCATCACACACTCCCGGGGTCAGACACAGAGTGAATCTCCCTCCACACCGTCGCATCACACAGTCCCGGGGCCAGACACAGAGTGAATCTCCCTCCACACCGTCCCATCACACACCCCCGGGGTCAGACACAGTGAAGCCCCCTCCACACCATCCCATCACACACTCCCGGGATCAGACACAGAGTGAATCTCCCTCCGCACCGTCCCATCACACACTGCCGGGGTCAGACACAGAGTGAATCTCCCTCCACACCGTCCCATCACACACTCCCGGGGTCAGACACAGAGTGAATCTCCCTCCACACCGTCCCATCACACACTCCCGGGGTCAGACACAGAGTGAATCTCCCTCCACACCGTCACATCACACAGTCCCGGGGTCAGACACAGAGTGAATCTCCCTCCGCACCGTCCCATCACACACTCCAGGGGTCAGACACAGAGTGAATCTCCCTCCGTCCCATCACACACTCCCGGGGTCAGACACAGAGTGAATCTCCCTCTGCACCGTCCCATCACACACTCCAGGGGTCAGACACAGAGTGAATCTCCACTCCGTCCCATCACACAGTCCCGGGGTCAGACACAGAGTGAATCTCCCTCCGCACCGTCCCGTCACACACTCCAGGGGTCAGACACAGGGTGAATCTCCCTCCGTCCCATCACACACTCCCGGGGTCAGACACAGAGTGAATCTCCCTCCGCACCGTCCCATCACACACTCCAGGGGTCAGACACAGAGTGATTCTCCACTCCGTCCCATCACACAGTCCCGGGGTCAGACACAGAGTGAATCTCCCTCCGCACCGTCCCGTCACACACTCCCGGGGTCAGACACTGAGTGAATCTCCATCCACACCGTCCCATCACACACTCCCGGGGTCAGACACAGAGTGAATCTCCCTCCGCTCCGTCCCGTCACACACTCCTGGGGTCTACACAGAGTGAATCTCCCTCCACACCGTCCCATCACACACTCCCGGGGTCAGACAGAGTGAATCTCCCTCCACACCATCCCATCACACACTTCCGGGGTCAGACACAGAGTGAATCTCCCTCCACACCGTCACATCACACAGTCCCGGGGTCAGACACAGAGTGAATCTCCCTCCGCACCGTCCCATCACACACTCCAGCGGTCAGACACAGAGTGAATCTCCCTCCGTCCCATCACACACTCCCGGGGTCAGACACAGAGTGAATCTCCCTCCGCACCGTCCCATCACACACTCCAGGGGTCAGACACAGAGTGAATCTCCACTCCGTCCCATCACACAGTCCCGGGGTTAGACACAGAGTGAATCTCCCTCCGCACCGTCCCATCACACACTCCCGGGGTCAGACACAGAGTGAATCTCCCTCCACACCGTCCCATCACACAGTCCCGGGGCCAGACACAGAGTGAATCTCCCTCCACACCGTCCCATCACACACCCCCGGGGTCAGACACAGTGAAGCCCCCTCCACACCATCCCATCACACACTCCCGGGATCAGACACAGAGTGAATCTCCTTCCGCACCGTCCCATCACACACTGCCGGGGTCAGACACAGAGTGAATCTCCCTCCACACCGTCCCATCACACACTCCCGGGGTCAGACACAGAGTGAATCTCCCTCCACACCGTCCCATCACACACTCCCGGGGTCAGACACAGAGTGAATCTCCCTCCACACCGTCACATCACACAGTCCCGGGGCCAGACACAGAGTGAATCTCCCTCCACACCGTCCCATCACACACCCCCGGGGTCAGACACAGTGAAGCCCCCTCCACACCATCCCATCACACACTCCCGGGATCAGACACAGAGTGAATCTCCCTCCGCACCGTCCCATCACACACTGCCGGGGTCAGACACAGAGTGAATCTCCCTCCACACCGTCCCATCACACACTCCCGGGGTCAGACACAGAGTGAATCTCCCTCCACACCGTCCCATAACACACTCCCGGGGTCAGACACAGAGTGAATCTCCCTCCGCACCGTCCCATCACACACTCCAGCGGTCAGACACAGAGTGAATCTCCCTCCGTCCCATCACACACTCCCGGGGTCAGACACAGAGTGAATCTCCCTCCGCACCGTCCCATCACACACTCCAGGGGTCAGACACAGAGTGAATCTCCACTCCGTCCCATCACACAGTCCCGGGGTTAGACACAGAGTGAATCTCCCTCCGCACCGTCCCATCACACACTCCCGGGGTCAGACACAGAGTGAATCTCCCTCCACACCGTCCCATCACACAGTCCCGGGGCCAGACACAGAGTGAATCTCCCTCCACACCGTCCCATCACACACCCCCGGGGTCAGACACAGTGAAGCCCCCTCCACACCATCCCATCACACACTCCCGGGATCAGACACAGAGTGAATCTCCCTCCGCACCTTCCCATCACACACTGCCGGGGTCAGACACAGAGTGAATCTCCCTCCACACCGTCCCATCACACACTCCCGGGGTCAGACACAGAGTGAATCTCCCTCCACACCGTCCCATCACACACTCCCGGGGTCAGACACAGAGTGAATCTCCCTCCGTCCCATCACACACTCCCGGGGTCAGACACAGAGTGAATCTCCCTCCGCACCGTCCCATCACACACTCCAGGGGTCAGACACAGAGTGAATCTCCACTCCGTCCCATCACACAGTCCCGGGGTTAGACACAGAGTGAATCTCCCTCCGCACCGTCCCATCACACACTCCCGGGGTCAGACACAGAGTGAATCTCCCTCCACACCGTCCCATCACACAGTCCCGGGGCCAGACACAGAGTGAATCTCCCTCCACACCGTCCCATCACACACCCCCGGGGTCAGACACAGTGAAGCCCCCTCCACACCATCCCATCACACACTCCCGGGATCAGACACAGAGTGAATCTCCCTCCGCACCGTCCCATCACACACTGCCGGGGTCAGACACAGAGTGAATCTCCCTCCACACCGTCCCATCACACACTCCCGGGGTCAGACACAGAGTGAATCTCCCTCCACACCGTCCCATCACACACTCCCGGGGTCAGACACAGAGTGAATCTCCCTCCACACCGTCACATCACACAGTCCCGGGGTCAGACACAGAGTGAATCTCCCTCCGCACCGTCCCATCACACACTCCAGGGGTCAGACACAGAGTGAATCTCCCTCCGTCCCATCACACACTCCCGGGGTCAGACACAGAGTGAATCTCCCTCTGCACCGTCCCATCACACACTCCAGGGGTCAGACACAGAGTGAATCTCCCTCCACACCGTCCCATCACACACTCCCGGGGTCAGACTCAAAGTGAATCTCCCTCCGCACCGTCCCATCACACACTCCCGGGGTCAGACACAGAGTGAATCTCCCTCCACACCGTCCCATCACACACTCCCGGGGCCAGACACAGAGTGAATCTCCCTCCACACCGTCCCATCACACACCCCCGGGGTCAGACACAGTGAAGCCCCCTCCACACCATCCCATCACACACTCCCGGGATCAGACACAGAGTGAATCTCCCTCCGCACCGTCCCATCACACACTGCCGGGGTCAGACACAGAGTGAATCTCCCTCCACACCGTCCCATCACACACTCCCGGGGTCAGACACAGAGTGAATCTCCCTCCACACCGTCCCATCACACACTCCCGGGGTCAGACACAGAGTGAATCTCCCTCCACACCGTCACATCACACAGTCCCGGGGTCAGACACAGAGTGAATCTCCCTCCGCACCGTCCCATCACACACTCCAGGGTTCAGACACAGAGTGAATCTCCCTCCGTCCCATCACACACTCCCGGGGTCAGACACAGAGTGAATCTCCCTCCGCACCGTCCCATCACACACTCCAGGGGTCAGACACAGAGTGAATCTCCACTCCGTCCCATCACACAGTCCCGGGGTCAGACACAGAGTGAATCTCCCTCCGCACCGTCCCGTCACACACTCCCGGGGTCAGACACTGAGTGAATCTCCATCCACACCGTCCCATCACACACTCCCGGGGTCAGACACAGAGTGAATCTCCCTCCACACCGTCCCGTCACACACTCCCGGGGTCAGACACTGAGTGAATCTCCCTCCACACCGTCCCATCACACACTCCCGGGGTCAGACACAGAGTGAATCTCCCTCCACACCGTCCCATCACACACTCCCGGGGTCAGACACAGAGTGAATCTCCCTCCACACCGTCACATCACACAGTCCCGGGGTCAGACACAGAGTGAATCTCCCTCCGCACCGTCCCATCACACACTCCAGGGGTCAGACACAGAGTGAATCTCCCTCCGTCCCATCACACACTCCCGGGGTCAGACACAGAGTGAATCTCCCTCCGCACCGTCCCATCACACACTCCAGGGGTCAGACACAGAGTGAATCTCCACTCCGTCCCATCACACAGTCCCGGGGTCAGACACAGAGTGAATCTCCCGCCGCACCGTCCCGTCACACACTCCCGGGGTCAGACACTGAGTGAATCTCCATCCACACCGTCCCATCACACACTCCCGGGGTCAGACACAGAGTGAATCTCCCTCCGCTCCGTCTCGTCATACACTCCTGGGGTCTACACAGAGTGAATCTCCCTCCACACCGTCCCATCACACACTCCCGGGGTCAGACAGAGTGAATCTCCCTCCACACCATCCCATCACACACTTCCGGGGTCAGACACAGAGTGAATCTCCCTCCACACCGTCACATCACACAGTCCCGGGGTCAGACACAGAGTGAATCTCCCTCCGCACCGTCCCATCACACACTCCAGGGGTCAGACACAGAGTGAATCTCCACTCCGTCCCATCACACCGACCCGGGGTCACACACAGAGTGAATCTCCCTCCTCACCGTCCCATCACACACTCCAGGGGTCGGACACAGGGTGAATCTCCCTCCGTCCCATCACAGACTCCCGGGGTCAGACACTGAGTGAATCTCCCTCCGCACCATCCCGTCACACACTCCAGGGGTCAGACTCAAAGTGAATCTCCCTCCGCACCGTCCCATCACACACTCCCGGGGTCAGACACAGAGTGAATCTCCCTCCACACCGTCCCATCACACACTCCCGGGGCCAGACACAGAGTGAATCTCCCTCCACACCGTCCCATCACACACCCCCGGGGTCAGACACAGTGAAGCCCCCTCCACACCATCCCATCACACACTCCCGGGATCAGACACAGAGTGAATCTCCCTCCGCACCGTCCCATCACACACTGCCGGGGTCAGACACAGAGTGAATCTCCCTCCACACCGTCCCATCACACAGTCCCGGGGTCAGACACATAGTGAATCTCCCTCCGCACCGTCCCATCACACACTCCAGGGGTCAGACACAGAGTGAATCTCCCTCCGTCCCATCACACACTCCCGGGGTCAGACACAGAGTGAATCTCCCTCCGCACCGTCCCATCACACACTCCAGGGGTCAGACACAGAGTGAATCTCCACTCCGTCCCATCACACAGTCCCGGGGTTAGACACAGAGTGAATCTCCCTCCGCACCGTCCCATCACACACTCCCAGGGTCAGACACAGAGTGAATCTCCCTCTACACCGCCCCATCACACACTCCCGGGGTCAGACACAGAGTGAATCTCCCTCCACACCGTCCCATCACACACTCCCGGGGTCAGACTCAAAGTGAATCTCCCTCCGCACCGTCCCATCACACACTCCCGGGGTCAGACACAGAGTGAATCTCCCTCCACACCGTCCCATCACACACTCCCGGGGCCAGACACAGAGTGAATCTCCCTCCACACCGTCCCATCACACACCCCCGGGGTCAGACACAGTGAAGCCCCCTCCACACCATCCCATCACACACTCCCGGGATCAGACACAGAGTGAATCTCCCTCCGCACCGTCCCATCACACACTGCCGGGGTCAGACACAGAGTGAATCTCCCTCCACACCGTCCCATCACACACTCCCGGGGTCAGACACAGAGTGAATCTCCCTCCACACCGTCCCATCACACACTCCCGGGGTCAGACACAGAGTGAATCTCCCTCCACACCGTCACATCACACAGTCCCGGGGTCAGACACAGAGTGAATCTCCCTCCGCACCGTCCCATCACACACTCCAGGGGTCAGACACAGAGTGAATCTCCCTCCGTCCCATCACACACTCCCGGGGTCAGACACAGAGTGAATCTCCCTCCGCACCGTCCCATCACACACTCCAGGGGTCAGACACAGAGTGAATCTCCACTCCGTCCCATCACACAGTCCCGGGGTCAGACACAGAGTGAATCTCCCTCCGCACCGTCCCGACACACACTCCCGGGGTCAGACACTGAGTGAATCTCCATCCACACCGTCCCATCACACACTCCCGGGGTCAGACACAGAGTGAATCTCCCTCCGCTCCGTCTCGTCATACACTCCTGGGGTCTTCACAGAGTGAATCTCCCTCCACACCGTCCCATCACACACTCCCGGGGTCAGACAGAGTGAATCTCCCTCCACACCATCCCATCACACACTTCCGGGGTCAGACACAGAGTGAATCTCCCTCCACACCGTCACATCACACAGTCCCGGGGTCAGACACAGAGTGAATCTCCCTCCGCACCGTCCCATCACACACTCCAGGGGTCAGACACAGGGTGAATCTCCCTCCGTCCCATCACACACTCCCGGGGTCAGACACAGAGTGAATCTCCCTCCGCACCGTCCCATCACACACTCCAGGGGTCAGACACAGAGTGAATCTCCACTCCGTCCCATCACACAGTCCCGGGGTCAGACACAGAGTGAATCTCCCTCCGCACCGTCCCATCACACACTCCCGGGGTCAGACACAGAGTGAATCTCCCTCTACACCGCCCCATCACACACTCCTGGGGTCAGACACAGAGTGAATCTCCCTCCACACCGTCCCATCACACACTCCCGGGGTCAGACTCAAAGTGAATCTCCCTCCGCACCGTCCCATCACACACTCCCGGGGTCAGACACAGAGTGAATCTCCCTCCACACCGTCCCATCACACACTCCCGGGGCCAGACACAGAGTGAATCTCCCTCCACACCGTCCCATCACACACCCCCGGGGTCAGACACAGTGAAGCCCCCTCCACACCATCCCATCACACAGACCCGGGATCAGACACAGAGTGAATCTCCCTCCGCACCGTCCCATCACACACTGCCGGGGTCAGACACAGAGTGAATCTCCATCCACACCGTCCCATCACACACTCCCGGGGTCAGACACAGAGTGAATCTCCCTCCGCTCCGTCTCGTCATACACTCCTGGGGTCTACACAGAGTGAATCTCCCTCCACACCGTCCCATCACACACTCCCGGGGTCAGACAGAGTGAATCTCCCTCCACACCATCCCATCACACACTTCCGGGGTCAGACACAGAGTGAATCTCCCTCCACACCGTCACATCACACAGTCCCGGGGTCAGACACAGAGTGAATCTCCCTCCGCACCGTCCCATCACACACTCCAGGGGTCAGACACAGAGTGAATCTCCACTCCGTCCCATCACACCGACCCGGGGTCACACACAGAGTGAATCTCCCTCCTCACCGTCCCATCACACACTCCAGGGGTCGGACACAGGGTGAATCTCCCTCCGTCCCATCACAGACTCCCGGGGTCAGACACTGAGTGAATCTCCCTCCGCACCATCCCGTCACACACTCCAGGGGTCAGACTCAAAGTGAATCTCCCTCCGCACCGTCCCATCACACACTCCCGGGGTCAGACACAGAGTGAATCTCCCTCCACACCGTCCCATCACACACTCCCGGGGCCAGACACAGAGTGAATCTCCCTCCACACCGTCCCATCACACACCCCCGGGGTCAGACACAGTGAAGCCCCCTCCACACCATCCCATCACACACTCCCGGGATCAGACACAGAGTGAATCTCCCTCCGCACCGTCCCATCACACACTGCCGGGGTCAGACACAGAGTGAATCTCCCTCCACACCGTCCCATCACACAGTCCCGGGGTCAGACACATAGTGAATCTCCCTCCGCACCGTCCCATCACACACTCCAGGGGTCAGACACAGAGTGAATCTCCCTCCGTCCCATCACACACTCCCGGGGTCAGACACAGAGTGAATCTCCCTCCGCACCGTCCCATCACACACTCCAGGGGTCAGACACAGAGTGAATCTCCACTCCGTCCCATCACACAGTCCCGGGGTTAGACACAGAGTGAATCTCCCTCCGCACCGTCCCATCACACACTCCCAGGGTCAGACACAGAGTGAATCTCCCTCTACACCGCCCCATCACACACTCCCGGGGTCAGACACAGAGTGAATCTCCCTCCACACCGTCCCATCACACACTCCCGGGGTCAGACTCAAAGTGAATCTCCCTCCGCACCGTCCCATCACACACTCCCGGGGTCAGACACAGAGTGAATCTCCCTCCACACCGTCCCATCACACACTCCCGGGGCCAGACACAGAGTGAATCTCCCTCCACACCGTCCCATCACACACCCCCGGGGTCAGACACAGTGAAGCCCCCTCCACACCATCCCATCACACACTCCCGGGATCAGACACAGAGTGAATCTCCCTCCGCACCGTCCCATCACACACTGCCGGGGTCAGACACAGAGTGAATCTCCCTCCACACCGTCCCATCACACACTCCCGGGGTCAGACACAGAGTGAATCTCCCTCCACACCGTCCCATCACACACTCCCGGGGTCAGACACAGAGTGAATCTCCCTCCACACCGTCACATCACACAGTCCCGGGGTCAGACACAGAGTGAATCTCCCTCCGCACCGTCCCATCACACACTCCAGGGGTCAGACACAGAGTGAATCTCCCTCCGTCCCATCACACACTCCCGGGGTCAGACACAGAGTGAATCTCCCTCCGCACCGTCCCATCACACACTCCAGGGGTCAGACACAGAGTGAATCTCCACTCCGTCCCATCACACAGTCCCGGGGTCAGACACAGAGTGAATCTCCCTCCGCACCGTCCCGACACACACTCCCGGGGTCAGACACTGAGTGAATCTCCATCCACACCGTCCCATCACACACTCCCGGGGTCAGACACAGAGTGAATCTCCCTCCGCTCCGTCTCGTCATACACTCCTGGGGTCTTCACAGAGTGAATCTCCCTCCACACCGTCCCATCACACACTCCCGGGGTCAGACAGAGTGAATCTCCCTCCACACCATCCCATCACACACTTCCGGGGTCAGACACAGAGTGAATCTCCCTCCACACCGTCACATCACACAGTCCCGGGGTCAGACACAGAGTGAATCTCCCTCCGCACCGTCCCATCACACACTCCAGGGGTCAGACACAGGGTGAATCTCCCTCCGTCCCATCACACACTCCCGGGGTCAGACACAGAGTGAATCTCCCTCCGCACCGTCCCATCACACACTCCAGGGGTCAGACACAGAGTGAATCTCCACTCCGTCCCATCACACAGTCCCGGGGTCAGACACAGAGTGAATCTCCCTCCGCACCGTCCCATCACACACTCCCGGGGTCAGACACAGAGTGAATCTCCCTCTACACCGCCCCATCACACACTCCTGGGGTCAGACACAGAGTGAATCTCCCTCCACACCGTCCCATCACACACTCCCGGGGTCAGACTCAAAGTGAATCTCCCTCCGCACCGTCCCATCACACACTCCCGGGGTCAGACACAGAGTGAATCTCCCTCCACACCGTCCCATCACACACTCCCGGGGCCAGACACAGAGTGAATCTCCCTCCACACCGTCCCATCACACACCCCCGGGGTCAGACACAGTGAAGCCCCCTCCACACCATCCCATCACACAGACCCGGGATCAGACACAGAGTGAATCTCCCTCCGCACCGTCCCATCACACACTGCCGGGGTCAGACACAGAGTGAATCTCCCTCCACACCGTCCCATCACACACTCCCGGGGTCAGACACAGAGTGAATCTCCCTCCACACCGTCCCATCACACACTCCCGGGGTCAGACACAGAGTGAATCTCCCTCCACACCGTCACATCACACAGTCCCGGGGTCAGACACAGAGTGAATCTCCCTCCGCACCGTCCCATCACACACTCCAGGGGTCAGACACAGAGTGAATCTCCCTCCGTCCCATCACACACTCCCGGGGTCAGACACAGAGTGAATCTCCCTCTGCACCGTCCCATCACACACTCCAGGGGTCAGACACAGAGTGAATCTCCACTCAGTCCCATCACACAGTCCCGGGGTCAGACACAGAGTGAATCTCCCTCCGCACCGTCCCGTCACACACTCCCGGGGTCAGACACTGAGTGAATCTCCCTCCGCTCCGTCCCGTCACACACTCCTGGGGTCTACACAGAGTGAATCTCCACTCCGTCCCATCACACAGTCCCGGGGTCAGACACAGAGTGAATCTCCACTCCGTGCCATCACACAGTCCCGGGGTCAGACACAGAGTGAATCTCCCTCCGCACCGTCCCGTCACAAACTCCCGGGGTCAGACACTGAGTGAATCTCCATCCACACCGTCCCATCACACACTCCCGGGGTCAGACACAGAGTGAATCTCCCTCCGCTCCGTCTCGTCATACACTCCTGGGGTCTACACAGAGTGAATCTCCCTCCACACCGTCCCATCACACACTCCCGGGGTCAGACAGAGTGAATCTCCCTCCACACCATCCCATCACACACTTCCGGGGTCAGACACAGAGTGAATCTCCCTCCACACCGTCACATCACACAGTCCCGGGGTCAGACACAGAGTGAATCTCCCTCCGCACCGTCCCATCACACACTCCAGGGGTCAGACACAGGGTGAATCTCCCTCCGTCCCATCACACACTCCCGGGGTCAGACACAGAGTGAATCTCCCTCCGCACCGTCCCATCACACACTCCAGGGGTCAGACACAGAGTGAATCTCCACTCCGTCCCATCACACAGTCCCGGGGTCAGAAACAGAGTGAATCTCCCTCCGCACCGTCCCATCACACACTCCCGGGGTCAGACACAGAGTGAATCTCCCTCTGCTCCGCCCCATCACACACTCCCGGGGTCAGACACAGAGTGAATCTCCCTCCACACCATCCCATCACACACTTCCGGGGTCAGACACAGAGTGAATCTCCCTCCACACCGTCCCATCACACACTCCCGGGGCCAGACACAGAGTGAATCTCCCTCTACACCGTCCCATCACACACCCCCGGGGTCAGACACAGTGAAGCCCCCTCCACACCATCCCATCACACACTCCCGGGATCAGACACAGAGTGAATCTCCCTCCACACCGTCCCATCACACACTCCCGGGGTCAGACACAGAGTGAATCTCCCTACACACCGTCCCATCACACACTCCCGGGGTCAGACACAGAGTGAATCTCCCTCCACACCGTCACATCACACAGTCCCGGGGTCAGACACAGAGTGAATCTCCCTCCGCACCGTTCCATCACACACTCCAGGGGTCAGACACAGAGTGAATCTCCCTCCGTCCCATCACACACTCCCGGGGTCAGACACAGAGTGAATCTCCCTCCGCACCGTCCCATCACACACTCCAGGGGTCAGACACAGAGTGATTCTCCACTCCGTCCCATCACACAGTCCCGGGGTCAGACACAGAGTGAATCTCCCTCCGCACCGTCCCGTCACACACTCCCGGGGTCAGACACTGAGTGAATCTCCATCCACACCGTCCCATCACACACTCCCGGGGTCAGACACAGAGTGAATCTCCCTCCGCTCCGTCCCGTCACACACTCCTGGGGTCTACACAGAGTGAATCTCCCTCCACACCGTCCCATCACACACTCCCGGGGTCAGACAGAGTGAATCTCCCTCCACACCATCCCATCACACACTTCCGGGGTCAGACACAGAGTGAATCTCCCTCCACACCGTCACATCACACAGTCCCGGGGTCAGACACAGAGTGAATCTCCCTCCGCACCGTCCCATCACACACTCCAGGGGTCAGACACAGAGTGAATCTCCCTCCGTCCCATCACACACTCCCGGGGTCAGACACAGAGTGAATCTCCCTCCGCACCGTCCCATCACACACTCCAGGGGTCAGACACAGAGTGAATCTCCACTCCGTCCCATCACACAGTCCCGGGGTTAGACACAGAGTGAATCTCCCTCCGCACCGTCCCATCACACACTCCCGGGGTCAGACACAGAGTGAATCTCCCTCCACACCGTCCCATCACACACTCCCGGGGTCAGACTCAAAGTGAATCTCCCTCCGCACCGTCCCATCACACACTCCCGGGGTCAGACACAGAGTGAATCTCCCTCCACACCGTCCCATCACACACTCCCGGGGCCAGACACAGAGTGAATCTCCCTCCACACCGTCCCATCACACACCCCCGGGGTCAGACACAGTGAAGCCCCCTCCACACCATCCCATCACACACTCCCGGGATCAGACACAGAGTGAATCTCCCTCCGCACCGTCCCATCACACACTGCCGGGGTCAGACACAGAGTGAATCTCCCTCCACACCGTCCCATCACACACTCCCGGGGTCAGACACAGAGTGAATCTCCCTCCACACCGTCCCATCACACACTCCCGGGGTCAGACACAGAGTGAATCTCCCTCCACACCGTCACATCACACAGTCCCGGGGTCAGACACAGAGTGAATCTCCCTCCGCACCGTCCCATCACACACTCCAGGGGTCAGACACAGAGTGAATCTCCCTCCGTCCCATCACACACTCCCGGGGTCAGACACAGAGTGAATCTCCCTCCGCACCGTCCCATCACACACTCCAGGGGTCAGACACAGAGTGAATCTCCACTCCGTCCCATCACACAGTCCCGGGGTCAGACACAGAGTGAATCTCCCTCCGCACCGTCCCGTCACACACTCCCGGGGTCAGACACTGAGTGAATCTCCATCCACACCGTCCCATCACACACTCCCGGGGTCAGACACAGAGTGAATCTCCCTCCGCTCCGTCTCGTCATACACTCCTGGGGTCTACACAGAGTGAATCTCCCTCCACACCGTCCCATCACACACTCCCGGGGTCAGACAGAGTGAATCTCCCTCCACACCATCCCATCACACACTTCCGGGGTCAGACACAGAGTGAATCTCCCTCCACACCGTCACATCACACAGTCCCGGGGTCAGACACCGAGTGAATCTCCCTCCGCACCGTCCCATCACACACTCCAGGGGTCAGACACAGGGTGAATCTCCCTCCGTCCCATCACACACTCCCGGGGTCAGACACAGAGTGAATCTCCCTCCGCACCGTCCCATCACACACTCCAGGGGTCAGACACAGAGTGAATCTCCACTCCGTCCCATCACACAGTCCCGGGGTCACACACAGAGTGAATCTCCCTCCGCACCGTCCCATCACACACTCCCGGGGTCAGACACAGAGTGAATCTCCCTCTACACCGCCCCATCACACACTCCCGGGGTCAGACACAGAGTGAATCTCCCTCCACACCGTCCCATCACACATTCCCGGGGTCAGACTCAAAGTGAATCTCCCTCCGCACCGTCCCATCACACACTCCCGGGGTCAGACACAGAGTGAATCTCCCTCCACACCGTCCCATCACACACTCCCGGGGCCAGACACAGAGCGAATCTCCCTCCACACCGTCCCATCACACACCCCCGGGGTCAGACACAGTGAAGCCCCCTCCACACCATCCCATCACACACTCCCGGGATCAGACACAGAGTGAATCTCCCTCCGCACCGTCCCATCACACACTGCCGGGGTCAGACACAGAGTGAATCTCCCTCCACACCGTCCCATCACACACTCCCGGGGTCAGACACAGAGTGAATCTCCCTCCACACTGTCCCATCACACACTCCCGGGGTCAGACACAGAGTGAATCTCCCTCCACACCGTCACATCACACAGTCCCGGGGTCAGACACAGAGTGAATCTCCCTCCGCACCGTCCCATCACACACTCCAGGGGTCAGACACAGAGTGAATCTCCCTCCGTCCCATCACACACTCCCGGGGTCAGACACAGAGTGAATCTCCCTCCGCACCGTCCCATCACACACTCCAGGGGTCAGACACAGAGTGAATCTCCACTCCGTCCCATCTCACAGTCCCGGGGTCAGACACAGAGTGAATCTCCCTCCGCACCGTCCCGTCACACACTCCCGGGGTCAGACACTGAGTGAATCTCCATCCACACCGTCCCATCACACACTCCCGGGGTCAGACACAGAGTGAATCTCCCTCCGCTCCGTCTCGTCATACACTCCCGGGGTCTACACAGAGTGAATCTCCCTCCACACCGTCCCATCACACACTCCCGGGGTCAGACAGAGTGAATCTCCCTCCACATCATCCCATCACACACTTCCGGGGTCAGACACAGAGTGAATCTCCCTCCACACCGTCACATCACACAGTCCCGGGGTCAGACACAGAGTGAATCTCCCTCCGCACCGTCCCATCACACACTCCAGGGGTCAGACACAGGGTGAATCTCCCTCCGTCCCATCACACACTCCCGGGGTCAGACACAGAGTGAATCTCCCTCCGCACCGTCCCATCACACACTCCAGGGGTCAGACACAGAGTGAATCTCCACTCCGTCCCATCACACAGTCCCGGGGTCAGACACAGAGTGAATCTCCCTCCGCACCGTCCCATCACACACTCCCGGGGTCAGACACAGAGTGAATCTCCCTCTACACCGCCCCATCACACACTCCCGGGGTCAGACACAGAGTGAATCTCCCTCCACACCGTCCCATCACACACTCCCGGGGTCAGACTCAAAGTGAATCTCCCTCCGCACCGTCCCATCACACACTCCCGGGGTCAGACACAGAGTGAATCTCCCTCCACACCGTCCCATCACACACTCCCGGGGCCAGACACAGAGTGAATCTCCCTCCACACCGTCCCATCACACACCCCCGGGGTCAGACACAGTGAAGCCCCCTCCACACCATCCCATCACACACACCCGGGATCAGACACAGAGTGAATCTCCCTCCGCACCGTCCCATCACACACTGCCGGGGTCAGACACAGAGTGAATCTCCCTCCACACCGTCCCATCACACACTCCCGGGGTCAGACACAGAGTGAATCTCCCTCCACACCGTCCCATCACACACTCCCGGGGTCAGACACAGAGTGAATCTCCCTCCACACCGTCACATCACACAGTCCCGGGGTCAGACACAGAGTGAATCTCCCTCCGCACCGTCCCATCACACACTCCAGGGGTCAGACACAGAGTGAATCTCCCTCCGTCCCATCACACACTCCCGGGGTCAGACACAGAGTGAATCTCCCTCTGCACCGTCCCATCACACACTCCAGGGGTCAGACACAGAGTGAATCTCCACTCCGTCCCATCACACAGTCCCGGGGTCAGACACAGAGTGAATCTCCCTCCGCAACGTCCCGTCACACACTCCCGGGGTCAGACACTGAGTGAATCTCCCTCCGCTCCGTCCCGTCACACACTCCTGGGGTCTACACAGAGTGAATCTCCACTCCGTCCCATCACACAGTCCCGGGGTCAGACACAGAGTGAATCTCCACTCCGTCCCATCACACAGTCCCGGGGTCAGACACAGAGTGAATCTCCCTCCGCACCGTCCCGTCACAAACTCCCGGGGTCAGACACTGAGTGAATCTCCATCCACACCGTCCCATCACACACTCCCGGGGTCAGACACAGAGTGAATCTCCCTCCGCTCCGTCTCGTCATACACTCCTGGGGTCTACACAGAGTGAATCTCCCTCCACACCGTCCCATCACACACTCCCGGGGTCAGACAGAGTGAATCTCCCTCCACACCATCCCATCACACACTTCCGGGGTCAGACACAGAGTGAATCTCCCTCCACACCGTCACATCACACAGTCCCGGGGTCAGACACAGAGTGAATCTCCCTCCGCACCGTCCCATCACACACTCCAGGGGTCAGACACAGGGTGAATCTCCCTCCGTCCCATCACACACTCCCGGGGTCAGACACAGAGTGAATCTCCCTCCGCACCGTCCCATCACACACTCCAGGGGTCAGACACAGAGTGAATCTCCACTCCGTCCCATCACACAGTCCCGGGGTCAGAAACAGAGTGAATCTCCCTCCGCACCGTCCCATCACACACTCCCGGGGTCAGACACAGAGTGAATCTCCCTCTGCACCGCCCCATCACACACTCCCGGGGTCAGACACAGAGTGAATCTCCCTCCACACCATCCCATCACACACTTCCGGGGTCAGACACAGAGTGAATCTCCCTCCACACCGTCCCATCACACACTCCCGGGGCCAGACACAGAGTGAATCTCCCTCTACACCGTCCCATCACACACCCCCGGGGTCAGACACAGTGAAGCCCCCTCCACACCATCCCATCACACACTCCCGGGATCAGACACAGAGTGAATCTCCCTCCACACCGTCCCATCACACACTCCCGTGGTCAGACACAGAGTGAATCTCCCTACACACCGTCCCATCACACACTCCCGGGGTCAGACACAGAGTGAATCTCCCTCCACACCGTCACATCACACAGTCCCGGGGTCAGACACAGAGTGAATCTCCCTCCGCACCGTTCCATCACACACTCCAGGGGTCAGACACAGAGTGAATCTCCCTCCGTCCCATCACACACTCCCGGGGTCAGACACAGAGTGAATCTCCCTCCGCACCGTCCCATCACACACTCCAGGGGTCAGACACAGAGTGATTCTCCACTCCGTCCCATCACACAGTCCCGGGGTCAGACACAGAGTGAATCTCCCTCCGCACCGTCCCGTCACACACTCCCGGGGTCAGACACTGAGTGAATCTCCATCCACACCGTCCCATCACACACTCCCGGGGTCAGACACAGAGTGAATCTCCCTCCGCTCCGTCCCGTCACACACTCCTGGGGTCTACACAGAGTGAATCTCCCTCCACACCGTCCCATCACACACTCCCGGGGTCAGACAGAGTGAATCTCCCTACACACCATCCCATCACACACTTCCGGGGTCAGACACAGAGTGAATCTCCCTCCACACCGTCACATCACACAGTCCCGGGGTCAGACACAGAGTGAATCTCCCTCCGCACCGTCCCATCACACACTCCAGGGGTCAGACACAGAGTGAATCTCCCTCCGTCCCATCACACACTCCCGGGGTCAGACACAGAGTGAATCTCCCTCCGCACCGTCCCATCACACACTCCAGGGGTCAGACACAGAGTGAATCTCCACTCCGTCCCATCACACAGTCCCGGGGTTAGACACAGAGTGAATCTCCCTCCGCACCGTCCCATCACACACTCCCGGGGTCAGACACAGAGTGAATCTCCCTCCACACCGTCCCATCACACACTCCCGGGGTCAGACTCAAAGTGAATCTCCCTCCGCACCGTCCCATCACACTCTCCCGGGGTCAGACACAGAGTGAATCTCCCTCCACACCGTCCCATCACACACTCCCGGGGCCAGACACAGAGTGAATCTCCCTCCACACCGTCCCATCACACACCCCCGGGGTCAGACACAGTGAAGCCCCCTCCACACCATCCCATCACACACTCCCGGGATCAGACACAGAGTGAATCTCCCTCCGCACCGTCCCATCACACACTGCCGGGGTCAGACACAGAGTGAATCTCCCTCCACACCGTCCCATCACACACTCCCGGGGTCAGACACAGAGTGAATCTCCCTCCACACCGTCCCATCACACACTCCCGGGGTCAGACACAGAGTGAATCTCCCTCCACACCGTCACATCACACAGTCCCGGGGTCAGACACAGAGTGAATCTCCCTCCGCACCGTCCCATCACACACTCCAGGGGTCAGACACAGAGTGAATCTCCCTCCGTCCCATCACACACTCCCGGGGTCAGACACAGAGTGAATCTCCCTCCGCACCGTCCCATCACACACTCCAGGGGTCAGACACAGAGTGAATCTCCACTCCGTCCCATCACACAGTCCCGGGGTCAGACACAGAGTGAATCTCCCTCCGCACCGTCCCGTCACACACTCCCGGGGTCAGACACTGAGTGAATCTCCATCCACACCGTCCCATCACACACTCCCGGGGTCAGACACAGAGTGAATCTCCCTCCGCTCCGTCTCGTCATACACTCCTGGGGTCTACACAGAGTGAATCTCCCTCCACACCGTCCCATCACACACTCCCGGGGTCAGACAGAGTGAATCTCCCTCCACACCATCCCATCACACACTTCCGGGGTCAGACACAGAGTGAATCTCCCTCCACACCGTCACATCACACAGTCCCGGGGTCAGACACAGAGTGAATCTCCCTCCGCACCGTCCCATCACACACTCCAGGGGTCAGACACAGGGTGAATCTCCCTCCGTCCCATCACACACTCCCGGGGTCAGACACAGAGTGAATCTCCCAACGCACCGTCCCATCACACACTCCAGGGGTCAGACACAGAGTGAATCTCCACTCCGTCCCATCACACAGTCCCGGGGTCAGACACAGAGTGAATCTCCCTCTACACCGCCCCATCACACACTCCCGGGGTCAGACACAGAGTGAATCTCCCTCCACACCGTCCCATCACACATTCCCGGGGTCAGACTCAAAGTGAATCTCCCTCCGCACCGTCCCATCACACACTCCCGGGGTCAGACACAGAGTGAATCTCCCTCCACACCGTCCCATCACACACTCCCGGGGCCAGACACAGAGTGAATCTCCCTCCACACCGTCCCATCACACACCGCCGGGGTCAGACACAGTGAAGCCCCCTCCACACCATCCCATCACACACTCCCGGGATCAGACACAGAGTGAATCTCCCTCCGCACCGTCCCATCACACACTGCCGGGGTCAGACACAGAGTGAATCTCCCTCCACACCGTCCCATCACACACTCCCGGGGTCAGACACAGAGTGAATCTCCCTCCACACTGTCCCATCACACACTCCCGGGGTCAGACACAGAGTGAATCTCCCTCCACACCGTCACATCACACAGTCCCGGGGTCAGACACAGAGTGAATCTCCCTCCGCACCGTCCCATCACACACTCCAGGGGTCAGACACAGAGTGAATCTCCCTCCGTCCCATCACACACTCCCGGGGTCAGACACAGAGTGAATCTCCCTCCGCACCGTCCCATCACACACTCCAGGGGTCAGACACAGAGTGAATCTCCACTCCGTCCCATCACACAGTCCCGGGGTCAGACACAGAGTGAATCTCCCTCCGCACCGTCCCGTCACACACTCCCGGGGTCAGACACTGAGTGAATCTCCCTCCGCTCCGTCCCGTCACACACTCCTGGGGTCTACACAGAGTGAATCTCCACTCCGTCCCATCACACAGTCCCGGGGTCAGACACAGAGTGAATCTCCACTCCGTCCCATCACACAGTCCCGGGGTCAGAGACAGAGTGAATCTCCCTCCGCACCGTCCCGTCACACACTCCCGGGGTCAGACACTGAGTGAATCTCCATCCACACCGTCCCATCACACACTCCCGGGGTCAGACACAGAGTGAATCTCCCTCCGCACCGTCCCATCACACACTCCCGGGGTCAGCCACAGAGCGAATCTCCCTCCGCACCGTCCCATCACACTCTCCAGGGGTCAGACACAGAGTGAATCTACCTCCACACCGTCCCATCACACACTCCCGGGGTCAGACTCAAAGTGAATCTCCCTCCGCACCGTCCCATCACACACTCCCGGGGTCAGACACAGAGTGAATCTCCCTCCACACCGTCCCATCACACACTCCCGGGGCCAGACACAGAGTGAATCTCCCTCCACACCGTCCCATCACACACCCCCGGGGTCAGACACAGTGAAGCCCCCTCCACACCATCCCATCACACACTCCCGGGATCAGACACAGAGTGAATCTCCCTCCGCACCGTCCCATCACACACTGCCGGGGTCAGACACAGAGTGAATCTCCCTCCACACCGTCCCATCACACACTCCCGGGGTCAGACACAGAGTGAATCTCCCTCCACACCGTCCCATCACACACTCCCGGGGTCAGACACAGAGTGAATCTCCCTCCACACCGTCACATCACACAGTCCCGGGGTCAGACACAGAGTGAATCTCCCTCCGCACCGTCCCATCACACACTCCAGGGGTCAGACACAGAGTGAATCTCCCTCCGTCCCATCACACACTCCCGGGGTCAGACACAGAGTGAATCTCCCTCCGCACCGTCCCATCACACACTCCAGGGGTCAGACACAGAGTGAATCTCCACTCCGTCCCATCACACAGTCCCGGGGTCAGACACAGAGTGAATCTCCCTCCGCACCGTCCCGTCACACACTCCCGGGGTCAGACACTGAGTGAATCTCCCTCCGCTCCGTCCCGTCACACACTCCTGGGGTCTACACAGAGTGAATCTCCACTCCGTCCCATCACACAGTCCCGGGGTCAGACACAGAGTGAATCTCCACTCCGTCCCATCACACAGTCCCGGGGTCAGACACAGAGTGAATCTCCCTCCGCACCGTCCCGTCACAAACTCCCGGGGTCAGACACTGAGTGAATCTCCATCCACACCGTCCCATCACACACTCCCGGGGTCAGACACAGAGTGAATCTCCCTCCGCTCCATCTCGTCATACACTCCTGGGGTCTACACAGAGTGAATCTCCCTCCACACCGTCCCATCACACACTCCCGGGGTCAGACAGAGTGAATCTCCCTCCACACCATCCCATCACACACTTCCGGGGTCAGACACAGAGTGAATCTCCCTCCACACCGTCACATCACACAGTCCCGGGGTCAGACACAGAGTGAATCTCCCTCCTCACCGTCCCATCACACACTCCAGGGGTCAGACACAGGGTGAATCTCCCTCCGTCCCATCACACACTCCCGGGGTCAGACACTGAGTGAATCTCCCTCCGCACCGTCCCGTCACACACTCCAGGGGTCAGACACAGAGTGAATCTCCACTCCGTCCCATCACACAGTCCCGGGGTCAGACACAGAGTGAATCTCCCTCCGCACCGCCCCATCACACACTCCCGGGGTCAGACACAGAGTGAATCTCCCTCTACACCGCCCCATCACACACTCCCGGGGTCAGACACAGAGTGAATCTCCCTCCACACCATCCCATCACACACTTCCGGGGTCAGACACAGAGTGAATCTCCCTCCACACCGTCCCATCACACACTCCCGGGGCCAGACACAGAGTGAATCTCCCTCCACACCGTCCCATCACACACCCCCGGGGTCAGACACAGTGAAGCCCCCTCCACACCATCCCATCACACACTCCCGGGATCAGACACAGAGTGAATCTCCCTCCACACCGTCCCATCACACACTCCCGGGGTCAGACACAGAGTGAATCTCCCTCCACACCGTCCCATCACACACTCCCGGGGTCAGACACAGAGTGAATCTCCCTCCACACCGTCACATCACACACTCCCGGGGTCAGACACAGAGTGAATCTCCCTCCACACCGTCACATCACACAGTCCCGGGGTCAGACAGAGTGAATCTCCCTCCACACCATCCCATCACACACTTCCGGGGTCAGACACAGAGTGAATCTCCCTCCACACCGTCACATCACACAGTCCCGGGGTCAGACACAGAGTGAATCTCCCTCCGCACCGTCCCATCACACACTCCAGGGGTCAGACACAGGGTGAATCTCCCTCCGTCCCATCACACACTCCCGGGGTCAGACACAGAGTGAATCTCCCTCCGCACCGTCCCATCACACACTCCAGGGGTCAGACACAGAGTGAATCTCCACTCCGTCCCATCACACAGTCCCGGGGTCACACACAGAGTGAATCTCCCTCCGCACCGTCCCATCACACACTCCCGGGGTCAGACACAGAGTGAATCTCCCTCTACACCGCCCCATCACACACTCCCGGGGTCAGACACAGAGTGAATCTCCCTCCACACCGTCCCATCACACATTCCCGGGGTCAGACTCAAAGTGAATCTCCCTCCGCACCGTCCCATCACACACTCCCGGGGTCAGACACAGAGTGAATCTCCCTCCACACCGTCCCATCCCACACTCCCGGGGCCAGACACAGAGTGAATCTCCCTCCACACTGTCCCATCACACACTCCCGGGGTCAGACACAGAGTGAATCTCCCTCCACACCGTCACATCACACAGTCCCGGGGTCAGACACAGAGTGAATCTCCCTCCGCACCGTCCCATCACACACTCCAGGGGTCAGACACAGAGTGAATCTCCCTCCGTCCCATCACACACTCCCGGGGTCAGACACAGAGTGAATCTCCCTCCGCACCGTCCCATCACACACTCCAGGGGTCAGACACAGAGTGAATCTCCACTCCGTCCCATCACACAGTCCCGGGGTCAGACACAGAGTGAATCTCCCTCCGCACAGTCCCGTCACACACTCCCGGGGTCAGACACTGAGTGAATCTCCCTCCGCTCCGTCCCGTCACACACTCCTGGGGTCTACACAGAGTGAATCTCCACTCCGTCCCATCACACAGTCCCGGGGTCAGACACAGAGTGAATCTCCACTCCGTCCCATCACACAGTCCCGGGGTCAGAGACTGAGTGAATCTCCCTCCGCACCGTCCCGTCACACACTCCCGGGGTCAGACACTGAGTGAATCTCCATCCACACCGTCCCATCACACACTCCCGGGGTCAGACACAGAGTGAATCTCCCTCCGCACCGTCCCATGACACACTCCAGGGGTCAGACACAGAGTGAATCTCCCTCCACACCGTCCCATCACACACTCCCGGGGTCAGACTCAAAGTGAATCTCCCTCCGCACCGTCCCATCACACACTCCCGGGGTCAGACACAGAGTGAATCTCCCTCCACACCGTCCCATCACACACTCCCGGGGCCAGACACAGAGTGAATCTCCCTCCACACCGTCCCATCACACACCCCCGGGGTCAGACACAGTGAAGCCCCCTCCACACCATCCCATCACACACTCCCGGGATCAGACACAGAGTGAATCTCCCTCCGCACCGTCCCATCACACACTGCCGGGGTCAGACACAGAGTGAATCTCCCTCCACACCGTCCCATCACACACTCCCGGGGTCAGACACAGAGTGAATCTCCCTCCACACCGTCCCATCACACACTCCCGGGGTCAGACACAGAGTGAATCTCCCTCCACACCGTCACATCACACAGTCCCGGGGTCAGACACAGAGTGAATCTCCCTCCGCACCGTCCCATCACACACTCCAGGGGTCAGACACAGAGTGAATCTCCCTCCGTCCCATCACACACTCCCGGGGTCAGACACAGAGTGAATCTCCCTCCGCACCGTCCCATCACACACTCCAGGGGTCAGACACAGAGTGAATCTCCACTCCGTCCCATCACACAGTCCCGGGGTCAGACACAGAGTGAATCTCCCTCCGCACCGTCCCGTCACACACTCCCGGGGTCAGACACTGAGTGAATCTCCCTCCGCTCCGTCCCGTCACACACTCCTGGGGTCTACACAGAGTGAATCTCCACTCCGTCCCATCACACAGTCCCGGGGTCAGACACAGAGTGAATCTCCACTCCGTCCCATCACACAGTCCCGGGGTCAGACACAGAGTGAATCTCCCTCCGCACCGTCCCGTCACAAACTCCCGGGGTCAGACACTGAGTGAATCTCCATCCACACCGTCCCATCACACACTCCCGGGGTCAGACACAGAGTGAATCTCCCTCCGCTCCGTCTCGTCATACACTCCTGGGGTCTACACAGAGTGAATCTCCCTCCACACCGTCCCATCACACACTCCCGGGGCCAGACACAGAGTGAATCTCCCTCCACACCGTCCCATCACACACCCCCGGGGTCAGACACAGTGAAGCCCCCTCCACACCATCCCATCACACACTCCCGGGATCAGACACAGAGTGAATCTCCCTCCGCACCGTCCCATCACACACTGCCGGGGTCAGACACAGAGTGAATCTCCCTCCACACCGTCCCATCACACACTCCCGGGGTCAGACACAGAGTGAATCTCCCTCCACACTGTCCCATCACACACTCCCGGGGTCAGACACAGAGTGAATCTCCCTCCACACCGTCACATCACACAGTCCCGGGGTCAGACACAGAGTGAATCTCCCTCCGCACCGTCCCATCACACACTCCAGGGGTCAGACACAGAGTGAATCTCCCTCCGTCCCATCACACACTCCCGGGGTCAGACACAGAGTGAATCTCCCTCCGCACCGTCCCATCACACACTCCAGGGGTCAGACACAGAGTGAATCTCCACTCCGTCCCATCACACAGTCCCGGGGTCAGACACAGAGTGAATCTCCCTCCGCACCGTCCCGTCACAAACTCCCGGGGTCAGACACTGAGTGAATCTCCATCCACACCGTCCCATCACACACTCCCGGGGTCAGACACAGAGTGAATCTCCCTCCGCTCCATCTCGTCATACACTCCTGGGGTCTACACAGAGTGAATCTCCCTCCACACCGTCCCATCACACACTCCCGGGGTCAGACAGAGTGAATCTCCCTCCACACCATCCCATCACACACTTCCGGGGTCAGACACAGAGTGAATCTCCCTCCACACCGTCACATCACACAGTCCCGGGGTCAGACACAGAGTGAATCTCCCTCCTCACCGTCCCATCACACACTCCAGGGGTCAGACACAGGGTGAATCTCCCTCCGTCCCATCACACACTCCCGGGGTCAGACACTGAGTGAATCTCCCTCCGCACCGTCCCGTCACACACTCCAGGGGTCAGACACAGAGTGAATCTCCACTCCGTCCCATCACACAGTCCCGGGGTCAGACACAGAGTGAATCTCCCTCCGCACCGCCCCATCACACACTCCCGGGGTCAGACACAGAGTGAATCTCCCTCTACACCGCCCCATCACACACTCCCGGGGTCAGACACAGAGTGAATCTCCCTCCACACCATCCCATCACACACTTCCGGGGTCAGACACAGAGTGAATCTCCCTCCACACCGTCCCATCACACACTCCCGGGGCCAGACACAGAGTGAATCTCCCTCCACACCGTCCCATCACACACCCCCGGGGTCAGACACAGTGAAGCCCCCTCCACACCATCCCATCACACACTCCCGGGATCAGACACAGAGTGAATCTCCCTCCACACCGTCCCATCACACACTCCCGGGGTCAGACACAGAGTGAATCTCCCTCCACACCGTCCCATCACACACTCCCGGGGTCAGACACAGAGTGAATCTCCCTCCACACCGTCACATCACACACTCCCGGGGTCAGACACAGAGTGAATCTCCCTCCACACCGTCACATCACACAGTCCCGGGGTCAGACAGAGTGAATCTCCCTCCACACCATCCCATCACACACTTCCGGGGTCAGACACAGAGTGAATCTCCCTCCACACCGTCACATCACACAGTCCCGGGGTCAGACACAGAGTGAATCTCCCTCCGCACCGTCCCATCACACACTCCAGGGGTCAGACACAGGGTGAATCTCCCTCCGTCCCATCACACACTCCCGGGGTCAGACACAGAGTGAATCTCCCTCCGCACCGTCCCATCACACACTCCAGGGGTCAGACACAGAGTGAATCTCCACTCCGTCCCATCACACAGTCCCGGGGTCACACACAGAGTGAATCTCCCTCCGCACCGTCCCATCACACACTCCCGGGGTCAGACACAGAGTGAATCTCCCTCTACACCGCCCCATCACACACTCCCGGGGTCAGACACAGAGTGAATCTCCCTCCACACCGTCCCATCACACATTCCCGGGGTCAGACTCAAAGTGAATCTCCCTCCGCACCGTCCCATCACACACTCCCGGGGTCAGACACAGAGTGAATCTCCCTCCACACCGTCCCATCCCACACTCCCGGGGCCAGACACAGAGTGAATCTCCCTCCACACTGTCCCATCACACACTCCCGGGGTCAGACACAGAGTGAATCTCCCTCCACACCGTCACATCACACAGTCCCGGGGTCAGACACAGAGTGAATCTCCCTCCGCACCGTCCCATCACACACTCCAGGGGTCAGACACAGAGTGAATCTCCCTCCGTCCCATCACACACTCCCGGGGTCAGACACAGAGTGAATCTCCCTCCGCACCGTCCCATCACACACTCCAGGGGTCAGACACAGAGTGAATCTCCACTCCGTCCCATCACACAGTCCCGGGGTCAGACACAGAGTGAATCTCCCTCCGCACAGTCCCGTCACACACTCCCGGGGTCAGACACTGAGTGAATCTCCCTCCGCTCCGTCCCGTCACACACTCCTGGGGTCTACACAGAGTGAATCTCCACTCCGTCCCATCACACAGTCCCGGGGTCAGACACAGAGTGAATCTCCACTCCGTCCCATCACACAGTCCCGGGGTCAGAGACTGAGTGAATCTCCCTCCGCACCGTCCCGTCACACACTCCCGGGGTCAGACACTGAGTGAATCTCCATCCACACCGTCCCATCACACACTCCCGGGGTCAGACACAGAGTGAATCTCCCTCCGCACCGTCCCATGACACACTCCAGGGGTCAGACACAGAGTGAATCTCCCTCCACACCGTCCCATCACACACTCCCGGGGTCAGACTCAAAGTGAATCTCCCTCCGCACCGTCCCATCACACACTCCCGGGGTCAGACACAGAGTGAATCTCCCTCCACACCGTCCCATCACACACTCCCGGGGCCAGACACAGAGTGAATCTCCCTCCACACCGTCCCATCACACACCCCCGGGGTCAGACACAGTGAAGCCCCCTCCACACCATCCCATCACACACTCCCGGGATCAGACACAGAGTGAATCTCCCTCCGCACCGTCCCATCACACACTGCCGGGGTCAGACACAGAGTGAATCTCCCTCCACACCGTCCCATCACACACTCCCGGGGTCAGACACAGAGTGAATCTCCCTCCACACCGTCCCATCACACACTCCCGGGGTCAGACACAGAGTGAATCTCCCTCCACACCGTCACATCACACAGTCCCGGGGTCAGACACAGAGTGAATCTCCCTCCGCACCGTCCCATCACACACTCCAGGGGTCAGACACAGAGTGAATCTCCCTCCGTCCCATCACACACTCCCGGGGTCAGACACAGAGTGAATCTCCCTCCGCACCGTCCCATCACACACTCCAGGGGTCAGACACAGAGTGAATCTCCACTCCGTCCCATCACACAGTCCCGGGGTCAGACACAGAGTGAATCTCCCTCCGCACCGTCCCGTCACACACTCCCGGGGTCAGACACTGAGTGAATCTCCCTCCGCTCCGTCCCGTCACACACTCCTGGGGTCTACACAGAGTGAATCTCCACTCCGTCCCATCACACAGTCCCGGGGTCAGACACAGAGTGAATCTCCACTCCGTCCCATCACACAGTCCCGGGGTCAGACACAGAGTGAATCTCCCTCCGCACCGTCCCGTCACAAACTCCCGGGGTCAGACACTGAGTGAATCTCCATCCACACCGTCCCATCACACACTCCCGGGGTCAGACACAGAGTGAATCTCCCTCCGCTCCGTCTCGTCATACACTCCTGGGGTCTACACAGAGTGAATCTCCCTCCACACCGTCCCATCACACACTCCCGGGGCCAGACACAGAGTGAATCTCCCTCCACACCGTCCCATCACACACCCCCGGGGTCAGACACAGTGAAGCCCCCTCCACACCATCCCATCACACACTCCCGGGATCAGACACAGAGTGAATCTCCCTCCGCACCGTCCCATCACACACTGCCGGGGTCAGACACAGAGTGAATCTCCCTCCACACCGTCCCATCACACACTCCCGGGGTCAGACACAGAGTGAATCTCCCTCCACACTGTCCCATCACACACTCCCGGGGTCAGACACAGAGTGAATCTCCCTCCACACCGTCACATCACACAGTCCCGGGGTCAGACACAGAGTGAATCTCCCTCCGCACCGTCCCATCACACACTCCAGGGGTCAGACACAGAGTGAATCTCCCTCCGTCCCATCACACACTCCCGGGGTCAGACACAGAGTGAATCTCCCTCCGCACCGTCCCATCACACACTCCAGGGGTCAGACACAGAGTGAATCTCCACTCCGTCCCATCACACAGTCCCGGGGTCAGACACAGAGTGAATCTCCCTCCGCACCGTCCCGTCACACACTCCCGGGGTCAGACACTGAGTGAATCTCCCTCCGCTCCGTCCCGTCACACACTCCTGGGGTCTACACAGAGTGAATCTCCACTCCGTCCCATCACACAGTCCCGGGGTCAGACACAGAGTGAATCTCCACTCCGTCCCATCACACAGTCCCGGGGTCAGAGACAGAGTGAATCTCCCTCCGCACCGTCCCGTCACACACTCCCGGGGTCAGACACTGAGTGAATCTCCATCCACACCGTCCCATCACACACTCCCGGGGTCAGACACAGAGTGAATCTCCCTCCGCACCGTCCCATCACACACTCCCGGGGTCAGCCACAGAGCGAATCTCCCTCCGCACCGTCCCATCACACTCTCCAGGGGTCAGACACAGAGTGAATCTACCTCCACACCGTCCCATCACACACTCCCGGGGTCAGACTCAAAGTGAATCTCCCTCCGCACCGTCCCATCACACACTCCCGGGGTCAGACACAGAGTGAATCTCCCTCCACACCGTCCCATCACACACTCCCGGGGCCAGACACAGAGTGAATCTCCCTCCACACCGTCCCATCACACACCCCCGGGGTCAGACACAGTGAAGCCCCCTCCACACCATCCCATCACACACTCCCGGGATCAGACACAGAGTGAATCTCCCTCCGCACCGTCCCATCACACACTGCCGGGGTCAGACACAGAGTGAATCTCCCTCCACACCGTCCCATCACACACTCCCGGGGTCAGACACAGAGTGAATCTCCCTCCACACCGTCCCATCACACACTCCCGGGGTCAGACACAGAGTGAATCTCCCTCCACACCGTCACATCACACAGTCCCGGGGTCAGACACAGAGTGAATCTCCCTCCGCACCGTCCCATCACACACTCCAGGGGTCAGACACAGAGTGAATCTCCCTCCGTCCCATCACACACTCCCGGGGTCAGACACAGAGTGAATCTCCCTCCGCACCGTCCCATCACACACTCCAGGGGTCAGACACAGAGTGAATCTCCACTCCGTCCCATCACACAGTCCCGGGGTCAGACACAGAGTGAATCTCCCTCCGCACCGTCCCGTCACACACTCCCGGGGTCAGACACTGAGTGAATCTCCCTCCGCTCCGTCCCGTCACACACTCCTGGGGTCTACACAGAGTGAATCTCCACTCCGTCCCATCACACAGTCCCGGGGTCAGACACAGAGTGAATCTCCACTCCGTCCCATCACACAGTCCCGGGGTCAGACACAGAGTGAATCTCCCTCCGCACCGTCCCGTCACAAACTCCCGGGGTCAGACACTGAGTGAATCTCCATCCACACCGTCCCATCACACACTCCCGGGGTCAGACACAGAGTGAATCTCCCTCCGCTCCATCTCGTCATACACTCCTGGGGTCTACACAGAGTGAATCTCCCTCCACACCGTCCCATCACACACTCCCGGGGTCAGACAGAGTGAATCTCCCTCCACACCATCCCATCACACACTTCCGGGGTCAGACACAGAGTGAATCTCCCTCCACACCGTCACATCACACAGTCCCGGGGTCAGACACAGAGTGAATCTCCCTCCTCACCGTCCCATCACACACTCCAGGGGTCAGACACAGGGTGAATCTCCCTCCGTCCCATCACACACTCCCGGGGTCAGACACTGAGTGAATCTCCCTCCGCACCGTCCCGTCACACACTCCAGGGGTCAGACACAGAGTGAATCTCCACTCCGTCCCATCACACAGTCCCGGGGTCAGACACAGAGTGAATCTCCCTCCGCACCGCCCCATCACACACTCCCGGGGTCAGACACAGAGTGAATCTCCCTCTACACCGCCCCATCACACACTCCCGGGGTCAGACACAGAGTGAATCTCCCTCCACACCATCCCATCACACACTTCCGGGGTCAGACACAGAGTGAATCTCCCTCCACACCGTCCCATCACACACTCCCGGGGCCAGACACAGAGTGAATCTCCCTCCACACCGTCCCATCACACACCCCCGGGGTCAGACACAGTGAAGCCCCCTCCACACCATCCCATCACACACTCCCGGGATCAGACACAGAGTGAATCTCCCTCTACACCGCCCCATCACACACTCCCGGGGTCAGACACAGAGTGAATCTCCCTCCACACCATCCCATCACACACTTCCGGGGTCAGACACAGAGTGAATCTCCCTCCACACCGTCCCATCACACACTCCCGGGGCCAGACACAGAGTGAATCTCCCTCCACACCGTCCCATCACACACCCCCGGGGTCAGACACAGTGAAGCCCCCTCCACACCATCCCATCACACACTCCCGGGATCAGACACAGAGTGAATCTCCCTCCACACCGTCCCATCACACACTCCCGGGGTCAGACACAGAGTGAATCTCCCTCCACACCGTCCCATCACACACTCCCGGGGTCAGACACAGAGTGAATCTCCCTCCACACCGTCACATCACACACTCCCGGGGTCAGACACAGAGTGAATCTCCCTCCACACCGTCACATCACACAGTCCCGGGGTCAGACAGAGTGAATCTCCCTCCACACCATCCCATCACACACTTCCGGGGTCAGACACAGAGTGAATCTCCCTCCACACCGTCACATCACACAGTCCCGGGGTCAGACACAGAGTGAATCTCCCTCCGCACCGTCCCATCACACACTCCAGGGGTCAGACACAGGGTGAATCTCCCTCCGTCCCATCACACACTCCCGGGGTCAGACACAGAGTGAATCTCCCTCCGCACCGTCCCATCACACACTCCAGGGGTCAGACACAGAGTGAATCTCCACTCCGTCCCATCACACAGTCCCGGGGTCACACACAGAGTGAATCTCCCTCCGCACCGTCCCATCACACACTCCCGGGGTCAGACACAGAGTGAATCTCCCTCTACACCGCCCCATCACACACTCCCGGGGTCAGACACAGAGTGAATCTCCCTCCACACCGTCCCATCACACATTCCCGGGGTCAGACTCAAAGTGAATCTCCCTCCGCACCGTCCCATCACACACTCCCGGGGTCAGACACAGAGTGAATCTCCCTCCACACCGTCCCATCCCACACTCCCGGGGCCAGACACAGAGTGAATCTCCCTCCACACTGTCCCATCACACACTCCCGGGGTCAGACACAGAGTGAATCTCCCTCCACACCGTCACATCACACAGTCCCGGGGTCAGACACAGAGTGAATCTCCCTCCGCACCGTCCCATCACACACTCCAGGGGTCAGACACAGAGTGAATCTCCCTCCGTCCCATCACACACTCCCGGGGTCAGACACAGAGTGAATCTCCCTCCGCACCGTCCCATCACACACTCCAGGGGTCAGACACAGAGTGAATCTCCACTCCGTCCCATCACACAGTCCCGGGGTCAGACACAGAGTGAATCTCCCTCCGCACAGTCCCGTCACACACTCCCGGGGTCAGACACTGAGTGAATCTCCCTCCGCTCCGTCCCGTCACACACTCCTGGGGTCTACACAGAGTGAATCTCCACTCCGTCCCATCACACAGTCCCGGGGTCAGACACAGAGTGAATCTCCACTCCGTCCCATCACACAGTCCCGGGGTCAGAGACTGAGTGAATCTCCCTCCGCACCGTCCCGTCACACACTCCCGGGGTCAGACACTGAGTGAATCTCCATCCACACCGTCCCATCACACACTCCCGGGGTCAGACACAGAGTGAATCTCCCTCCGCACCGTCCCATGACACACTCCAGGGGTCAGACACAGAGTGAATCTCCCTCCACACCGTCCCATCACACACTCCCGGGGTCAGACTCAAAGTGAATCTCCCTCCGCACCGTCCCATCACACACTCCCGGGGTCAGACACAGAGTGAATCTCCCTCCACACCGTCCCATCACACACTCCCGGGGCCAGACACAGAGTGAATCTCCCTCCACACCGTCCCATCACACACCCCCGGGGTCAGACACAGTGAAGCCCCCTCCACACCATCCCATCACACACTCCCGGGATCAGACACAGAGTGAATCTCCCTCCGCACCGTCCCATCACACACTGCCGGGGTCAGACACAGAGTGAATCTCCCTCCACACCGTCCCATCACACACTCCCGGGGTCAGACACAGAGTGAATCTCCCTCCACACCGTCCCATCACACACTCCCGGGGTCAGACACAGAGTGAATCTCCCTCCACACCGTCACATCACACAGTCCCGGGGTCAGACACAGAGTGAATCTCCCTCCGCACCGTCCCATCACACACTCCAGGGGTCAGACACAGAGTGAATCTCCCTCCGTCCCATCACACACTCCCGGGGTCAGACACAGAGTGAATCTCCCTCCGCACCGTCCCATCACACACTCCAGGGGTCAGACACAGAGTGAATCTCCACTCCGTCCCATCACACAGTCCCGGGGTCAGACACAGAGTGAATCTCCCTCCGCACCGTCCCGTCACACACTCCCGGGGTCAGACACTGAGTGAATCTCCCTCCGCTCCGTCCCGTCACACACTCCTGGGGTCTACACAGAGTGAATCTCCACTCCGTCCCATCACACAGTCCCGGGGTCAGACACAGAGTGAATCTCCACTCCGTCCCATCACACAGTCCCGGGGTCAGACACAGAGTGAATCTCCCTCCGCACCGTCCCGTCACAAACTCCCGGGGTCAGACACTGAGTGAATCTCCATCCACACCGTCCCATCACACACTCCCGGGGTCAGACACAGAGTGAATCTCCCTCCGCTCCGTCTCGTCATACACTCCTGGGGTCTACACAGAGTGAATCTCCCTCCACACCGTCCCATCACACACTCCCGGGGCCAGACACAGAGTGAATCTCCCTCCACACCGTCCCATCACACACCCCCGGGGTCAGACACAGTGAAGCCCCCTCCACACCATCCCATCACACACTCCCGGGATCAGACACAGAGTGAATCTCCCTCCGCACCGTCCCATCACACACTGCCGGGGTCAGACACAGAGTGAATCTCCCTCCACACCGTCCCATCACACACTCCCGGGGTCAGACACAGAGTGAATCTCCCTCCACACTGTCCCATCACACACTCCCGGGGTCAGACACAGAGTGAATCTCCCTCCACACCGTCACATCACACAGTCCCGGGGTCAGACACAGAGTGAATCTCCCTCCGCACCGTCCCATCACACACTCCAGGGGTCAGACACAGAGTGAATCTCCCTCCGTCCCATCACACACTCCCGGGGTCAGACACAGAGTGAATCTCCCTCCGCACCGTCCCATCACACACTCCAGGGGTCAGACACAGAGTGAATCTCCACTCCGTCCCATCACACAGTCCCGGGGTCAGACACAGAGTGAATCTCCCTCCGCACCGTCCCGTCACAAACTCCCGGGGTCAGACACTGAGTGAATCTCCATCCACACCGTCCCATCACACACTCCCGGGGTCAGACACAGAGTGAATCTCCCTCCGCTCCATCTCGTCATACACTCCTGGGGTCTACACAGAGTGAATCTCCCTCCACACCGTCCCATCACACACTCCCGGGGTCAGACAGAGTGAATCTCCCTCCACACCATCCCATCACACACTTCCGGGGTCAGACACAGAGTGAATCTCCCTCCACACCGTCACATCACACAGTCCCGGGGTCAGACACAGAGTGAATCTCCCTCCTCACCGTCCCATCACACACTCCAGGGGTCAGACACAGGGTGAATCTCCCTCCGTCCCATCACACACTCCCGGGGTCAGACACTGAGTGAATCTCCCTCCGCACCGTCCCGTCACACACTCCAGGGGTCAGACACAGAGTGAATCTCCACTCCGTCCCATCACACAGTCCCGGGGTCAGACACAGAGTGAATCTCCCTCCGCACCGCCCCATCACACACTCCCGGGGTCAGACACAGAGTGAATCTCCCTCTACACCGCCCCATCACACACTCCCGGGGTCAGACACAGAGTGAATCTCCCTCCACACCATCCCATCACACACTTCCGGGGTCAGACACAGAGTGAATCTCCCTCCACACCGTCCCATCACACACTCCCGGGGCCAGACACAGAGTGAATCTCCCTCCACACCGTCCCATCACACACCCCCGGGGTCAGACACAGTGAAGCCCCCTCCACACCATCCCATCACACACTCCCGGGATCAGACACAGAGTGAATCTCCCTCCACACCGTCCCATCACACACTCCCGGGGTCAGACACAGAGTGAATCTCCCTCCACACCGTCCCATCACACACTCCCGGGGTCAGACACAGAGTGAATCTCCCTCCACACCGTCACATCACACACTCCCGGGGTCAGACACAGAGTGAATCTCCCTCCACACCGTCACATCACACAGTCCCGGGGTCAGACAGAGTGAATCTCCCTCCACACCATCCCATCACACACTTCCGGGGTCAGACACAGAGTGAATCTCCCTCCACACCGTCACATCACACAGTCCCGGGGTCAGACACAGAGTGAATCTCCCTCCGCACCGTCCCATCACACACTCCAGGGGTCAGACACAGGGTGAATCTCCCTCCGTCCCATCACACACTCCCGGGGTCAGACACAGAGTGAATCTCCCTCCGCACCGTCCCATCACACACTCCAGGGGTCAGACACAGAGTGAATCTCCACTCCGTCCCATCACACAGTCCCGGGGTCACACACAGAGTGAATCTCCCTCCGCACCGTCCCATCACACACTCCCGGGGTCAGACACAGAGTGAATCTCCCTCTACACCGCCCCATCACACACTCCCGGGGTCAGACACAGAGTGAATCTCCCTCCACACCGTCCCATCACACATTCCCGGGGTCAGACTCAAAGTGAATCTCCCTCCGCACCGTCCCATCACACACTCCCGGGGTCAGACACAGAGTGAATCTCCCTCCACACCGTCCCATCCCACACTCCCGGGGCCAGACACAGAGTGAATCTCCCTCCACACTGTCCCATCACACACTCCCGGGGTCAGACACAGAGTGAATCTCCCTCCACACCGTCACATCACACAGTCCCGGGGTCAGACACAGAGTGAATCTCCCTCCGCACCGTCCCATCACACACTCCAGGGGTCAGACACAGAGTGAATCTCCCTCCGTCCCATCACACACTCCCGGGGTCAGACACAGAGTGAATCTCCCTCCGCACCGTCCCATCACACACTCCAGGGGTCAGACACAGAGTGAATCTCCACTCCGTCCCATCACACAGTCCCGGGGTCAGACACAGAGTGAATCTCCCTCCGCACAGTCCCGTCACACACTCCCGGGGTCAGACACTGAGTGAATCTCCCTCCGCTCCGTCCCGTCACACACTCCTGGGGTCTACACAGAGTGAATCTCCACTCCGTCCCATCACACAGTCCCGGGGTCAGACACAGAGTGAATCTCCACTCCGTCCCATCACACAGTCCCGGGGTCAGAGACTGAGTGAATCTCCCTCCGCACCGTCCCGTCACACACTCCCGGGGTCAGACACTGAGTGAATCTCCATCCACACCGTCCCATCACACACTCCCGGGGTCAGACACAGAGTGAATCTCCCTCCGCACCGTCCCATGACACACTCCAGGGGTCAGACACAGAGTGAATCTCCCTCCACACCGTCCCATCACACACTCCCGGGGTCAGACTCAAAGTGAATCTCCCTCCGCACCGTCCCATCACACACTCCCGGGGTCAGACACAGAGTGAATCTCCCTCCACACCGTCCCATCACACACTCCCGGGGCCAGACACAGAGTGAATCTCCCTCCACACCGTCCCATCACACACCCCCGGGGTCAGACACAGTGAAGCCCCCTCCACACCATCCCATCACACACTCCCGGGATCAGACACAGAGTGAATCTCCCTCCGCACCGTCCCATCACACACTGCCGGGGTCAGACACAGAGTGAATCTCCCTCCACACCGTCCCATCACACACTCCCGGGGTCAGACACAGAGTGAATCTCCCTCCACACCGTCCCATCACACACTCCCGGGGTCAGACACAGAGTGAATCTCCCTCCACACCGTCACATCACACAGTCCCGGGGTCAGACACAGAGTGAATCTCCCTCCGCACCGTCCCATCACACACTCCAGGGGTCAGACACAGAGTGAATCTCCCTCCGTCCCATCACACACTCCCGGGGTCAGACACAGAGTGAATCTCCCTCCGCACCGTCCCATCACACACTCCAGGGGTCAGACACAGAGTGAATCTCCACTCCGTCCCATCACACAGTCCCGGGGTCAGACACAGAGTGAATCTCCCTCCGCACCGTCCCGTCACACACTCCCGGGGTCAGACACTGAGTGAATCTCCCTCCGCTCCGTCCCGTCACACACTCCTGGGGTCTACACAGAGTGAATCTCCACTCCGTCCCATCACACAGTCCCGGGGTCAGACACAGAGTGAATCTCCACTCCGTCCCATCACACAGTCCCGGGGTCAGACACAGAGTGAATCTCCCTCCGCACCGTCCCGTCACAAACTCCCGGGGTCAGACACTGAGTGAATCTCCATCCACACCGTCCCATCACACACTCCCGGGGTCAGACACAGAGTGAATCTCCCTCCGCTCCGTCTCGTCATACACTCCTGGGGTCTACACAGAGTGAATCTCCCTCCACACCGTCCCATCACACACTCCCGGGGCCAGACACAGAGTGAATCTCCCTCCACACCGTCCCATCACACACCCCCGGGGTCAGACACAGTGAAGCCCCCTCCACACCATCCCATCACACACTCCCGGGATCAGACACAGAGTGAATCTCCCTCCGCACCGTCCCATCACACACTGCCGGGGTCAGACACAGAGTGAATCTCCCTCCACACCGTCCCATCACACACTCCCGGGGTCAGACACAGAGTGAATCTCCCTCCACACTGTCCCATCACACACTCCCGGGGTCAGACACAGAGTGAATCTCCCTCCACACCGTCACATCACACAGTCCCGGGGTCAGACACAGAGTGAATCTCCCTCCGCACCGTCCCATCACACACTCCAGGGGTCAGACACAGAGTGAATCTCCCTCCGTCCCATCACACACTCCCGGGGTCAGACACAGAGTGAATCTCCCTCCGCACCGTCCCATCACACACTCCAGGGGTCAGACACAGAGTGAATCTCCACTCCGTCCCATCACACAGTCCCGGGGTCAGACACAGAGTGAATCTCCCTCCGCACCGTCCCGTCACACACTCCCGGGGTCAGACACTGAGTGAATCTCCCTCCGCTCCGTCCCGTCACACACTCCTGGGGTCTACACAGAGTGAATCTCCACTCCGTCCCATCACACAGTCCCGGGGTCAGACACAGAGTGAATCTCCACTCCGTCCCATCACACAGTCCCGGGGTCAGAGACAGAGTGAATCTCCCTCCGCACCGTCCCGTCACACACTCCCGGGGTCAGACACTGAGTGAATCTCCATCCACACCGTCCCATCACACACTCCCGGGGTCAGACACAGAGTGAATCTCCCTCCGCACCGTCCCATCACACACTCCCGGGGTCAGCCACAGAGCGAATCTCCCTCCGCACCGTCCCATCACACTCTCCAGGGGTCAGACACAGAGTGAATCTACCTCCACACCGTCCCATCACACACTCCCGGGGTCAGACTCAAAGTGAATCTCCCTCCGCACCGTCCCATCACACACTCCCGGGGTCAGACACAGAGTGAATCTCCCTCCACACCGTCCCATCACACACTCCCGGGGCCAGACACAGAGTGAATCTCCCTCCACACCGTCCCATCACACACCCCCGGGGTCAGACACAGTGAAGCCCCCTCCACACCATCCCATCACACACTCCCGGGATCAGACACAGAGTGAATCTCCCTCCGCACCGTCCCATCACACACTGCCGGGGTCAGACACAGAGTGAATCTCCCTCCACACCGTCCCATCACACACTCCCGGGGTCAGACACAGAGTGAATCTCCCTCCACACCGTCCCATCACACACTCCCGGGGTCAGACACAGAGTGAATCTCCCTCCACACCGTCACATCACACAGTCCCGGGGTCAGACACAGAGTGAATCTCCCTCCGCACCGTCCCATCACACACTCCAGGGGTCAGACACAGAGTGAATCTCCCTCCGTCCCATCACACACTCCCGGGGTCAGACACAGAGTGAATCTCCCTCCGCACCGTCCCATCACACACTCCAGGGGTCAGACACAGAGTGAATCTCCACTCCGTCCCATCACACAGTCCCGGGGTCAGACACAGAGTGAATCTCCCTCCGCACCGTCCCGTCACACACTCCCGGGGTCAGACACTGAGTGAATCTCCCTCCGCTCCGTCCCGTCACACACTCCTGGGGTCTACACAGAGTGAATCTCCACTCCGTCCCATCACACAGTCCCGGGGTCAGACACAGAGTGAATCTCCACTCCGTCCCATCACACAGTCCCGGGGTCAGACACAGAGTGAATCTCCCTCCGCACCGTCCCGTCACAAACTCCCGGGGTCAGACACTGAGTGAATCTCCATCCACACCGTCCCATCACACACTCCCGGGGTCAGACACAGAGTGAATCTCCCTCCGCTCCATCTCGTCATACACTCCTGGGGTCTACACAGAGTGAATCTCCCTCCACACCGTCCCATCACACACTCCCGGGGTCAGACAGAGTGAATCTCCCTCCACACCATCCCATCACACACTTCCGGGGTCAGACACAGAGTGAATCTCCCTCCACACCGTCACATCACACAGTCCCGGGGTCAGACACAGAGTGAATCTCCCTCCTCACCGTCCCATCACACACTCCAGGGGTCAGACACAGGGTGAATCTCCCTCCGTCCCATCACACACTCCCGGGGTCAGACACTGAGTGAATCTCCCTCCGCACCGTCCCGTCACACACTCCAGGGGTCAGACACAGAGTGAATCTCCACTCCGTCCCATCACACAGTCCCGGGGTCAGACACAGAGTGAATCTCCCTCCGCACCGCCCCATCACACACTCCCGGGGTCAGACACAGAGTGAATCTCCCTCTACACCGCCCCATCACACACTCCCGGGGTCAGACACAGAGTGAATCTCCCTCCACACCATCCCATCACACACTTCCGGGGTCAGACACAGAGTGAATCTCCCTCCACACCGTCCCATCACACACTCCCGGGGCCAGACACAGAGTGAATCTCCCTCCACACCGTCCCATCACACACCCCCGGGGTCAGACACAGTGAAGCCCCCTCCACACCATCCCATCACACACTCCCGGGATCAGACACAGAGTGAATCTCCCTCCACACCGTCCCATCACACACTCCCGGGGTCAGACACAGAGTGAATCTCCCTCCACACCGTCCCATCACACACTCCCGGGGTCAGACACAGAGTGAATCTCCCTCCACACCGTCACATCACACACTCCCGGGGTCAGACACAGAGTGAATCTCCCTCCACACCGTCACATCACACAGTCCCGGGGTCAGACAGAGTGAATCTCCCTCCACACCATCCCATCACACACTTCCGGGGTCAGACACAGAGTGAATCTCCCTCCACACCGTCACATCACACAGTCCCGGGGTCAGACACAGAGTGAATCTCCCTCCGCACCGTCCCATCACACACTCCAGGGGTCAGACACAGGGTGAATCTCCCTCCGTCCCATCACACACTCCCGGGGTCAGACACAGAGTGAATCTCCCTCCGCACCGTCCCATCACACACTCCAGGGGTCAGACACAGAGTGAATCTCCACTCCGTCCCATCACACAGTCCCGGGGTCACACACAGAGTGAATCTCCCTCCGCACCGTCCCATCACACACTCCCGGGGTCAGACACAGAGTGAATCTCCCTCTACACCGCCCCATCACACACTCCCGGGGTCAGACACAGAGTGAATCTCCCTCCACACCGTCCCATCACACATTCCCGGGGTCAGACTCAAAGTGAATCTCCCTCCGCACCGTCCCATCACACACTCCCGGGGTCAGACACAGAGTGAATCTCCCTCCACACCGTCCCATCCCACACTCCCGGGGCCAGACACAGAGTGAATCTCCACTCCGTCCCATCACACAGTCCCGGGGTCAGAGACAGAGTGAATCTCCCTCCGCACCGTCCCGTCACACACTCCCGGGGTCAGACACTGAGTGAATCTCCATCCACACCGTCCCATCACACACTCCCGGGGTCAGACACAGAGTGAATCTCCCTCCGCACCGTCCCATCACACACTCCCGGGGTCAGCCACAGAGCGAATCTCCCTCCGCACCGTCCCATCACACTCTCCAGGGGTCAGACACAGAGTGAATCTACCTCCACACCGTCCCATCACACACTCCCGGGGTCAGACTCAAAGTGAATCTCCCTCCGCACCGTCCCATCACACACTCCCGGGGTCAGACACAGAGTGAATCTCCCTCCACACCGTCCCATCACACACTCCCGGGGCCAGACACAGAGTGAATCTCCCTCCACACCGTCCCATCACACACCCCCGGGGTCAGACACAGTGAAGCCCCCTCCACACCATCCCATCACACACTCCCGGGATCAGACACAGAGTGAATCTCCCTCCGCACCGTCCCATCACACACTGCCGGGGTCAGACACAGAGTGAATCTCCCTCCACACCGTCCCATCACACACTCCCGGGGTCAGACACAGAGTGAATCTCCCTCCACACCGTCCCATCACACACTCCCGGGGTCAGACACAGAGTGAATCTCCCTCCACACCGTCACATCACACAGTCCCGGGGTCAGACACAGAGTGAATCTCCCTCCGCACCGTCCCATCACACACTCCAGGGGTCAGACACAGAGTGAATCTCCCTCCGTCCCATCACACACTCCCGGGGTCAGACACAGAGTGAATCTCCCTCCGCACCGTCCCATCACACACTCCAGGGGTCAGACACAGAGTGAATCTCCACTCCGTCCCATCACACAGTCCCGGGGTCAGACACAGAGTGAATCTCCCTCCGCACCGTCCCGTCACACACTCCCGGGGTCAGACACTGAGTGAATCTCCCTCCGCTCCGTCCCGTCACACACTCCTGGGGTCTACACAGAGTGAATCTCCACTCCGTCCCATCACACAGTCCCGGGGTCAGACACAGAGTGAATCTCCACTCCGTCCCATCACACAGTCCCGGGGTCAGACACAGAGTGAATCTCCCTCCGCACCGTCCCGTCACAAACTCCCGGGGTCAGACACTGAGTGAATCTCCATCCACACCGTCCCATCACACACTCCCGGGGTCAGACACAGAGTGAATCTCCCTCCGCTCCATCTCGTCATACACTCCTGGGGTCTACACAGAGTGAATCTCCCTCCACACCGTCCCATCACACACTCCCGGGGTCAGACAGAGTGAATCTCCCTCCACACCATCCCATCACACACTTCCGGGGTCAGACACAGAGTGAATCTCCCTCCACACCGTCACATCACACAGTCCCGGGGTCAGACACAGAGTGAATCTCCCTCCTCACCGTCCCATCACACACTCCAGGGGTCAGACACAGGGTGAATCTCCCTCCGTCCCATCACACACTCCCGGGGTCAGACACTGAGTGAATCTCCCTCCGCACCGTCCCGTCACACACTCCAGGGGTCAGACACAGAGTGAATCTCCACTCCGTCCCATCACACAGTCCCGGGGTCAGACACAGAGTGAATCTCCCTCCGCACCGCCCCATCACACACTCCCGGGGTCAGACACAGAGTGAATCTCCCTCTACACCGCCCCATCACACACTCCCGGGGTCAGACACAGAGTGAATCTCCCTCCACACCATCCCATCACACACTTCCGGGGTCAGACACAGAGTGAATCTCCCTCCACACCGTCCCATCACACACTCCCGGGGCCAGACACAGAGTGAATCTCCCTCCACACCGTCCCATCACACACCCCCGGGGTCAGACACAGTGAAGCCCCCTCCACACCATCCCATCACACACTCCCGGGATCAGACACAGAGTGAATCTCCCTCCACACCGTCCCATCACACACTCCCGGGGTCAGACACAGAGTGAATCTCCCTCCACACCGTCCCATCACACACTCCCGGGGTCAGACACAGAGTGAATCTCCCTCCACACCGTCACATCACACACTCCCGGGGTCAGACACAGAGTGAATCTCCCTCCACACCGTCACATCACACAGTCCCGGGGTCAGACAGAGTGAATCTCCCTCCACACCATCCCATCACACACTTCCGGGGTCAGACACAGAGTGAATCTCCCTCCACACCGTCACATCACACAGTCCCGGGGTCAGACACAGAGTGAATCTCCCTCCGCACCGTCCCATCACACACTCCAGGGGTCAGACACAGGGTGAATCTCCCTCCGTCCCATCACACACTCCCGGGGTCAGACACAGAGTGAATCTCCCTCCGCACCGTCCCATCACACACTCCAGGGGTCAGACACAGAGTGAATCTCCACTCCGTCCCATCACACAGTCCCGGGGTCACACACAGAGTGAATCTCCCTCCGCACCGTCCCATCACACACTCCCGGGGTCAGACACAGAGTGAATCTCCCTCTACACCGCCCCATCACACACTCCCGGGGTCAGACACAGAGTGAATCTCCCTCCACACCGTCCCATCACACATTCCCGGGGTCAGACTCAAAGTGAATCTCCCTCCGCACCGTCCCATCACACACTCCCGGGGTCAGACACAGAGTGAATCTCCCTCCACACCGTCCCATCCCACACTCCCGGGGCCAGACACAGAGTGAATCTCCCTCCACACTGTCCCATCACACACTCCCGGGGTCAGACACAGAGTGAATCTCCCTCCACACCGTCACATCACACAGTCCCGGGGTCAGACACAGAGTGAATCTCCCTCCGCACCGTCCCATCACACACTCCAGGGGTCAGACACAGAGTGAATCTCCCTCCGTCCCATCACACACTCCCGGGGTCAGACACAGAGTGAATCTCCCTCCGCACCGTCCCATCACACACTCCAGGGGTCAGACACAGAGTGAATCTCCACTCCGTCCCATCACACAGTCCCGGGGTCAGACACAGAGTGAATCTCCCTCCGCACAGTCCCGTCACACACTCCCGGGGTCAGACACTGAGTGAATCTCCCTCCGCTCCGTCCCGTCACACACTCCTGGGGTCTACACAGAGTGAATCTCCACTCCGTCCCATCACACAGTCCCGGGGTCAGACACAGAGTGAATCTCCACTCCGTCCCATCACACAGTCCCGGGGTCAGAGACTGAGTGAATCTTCCTCCGCACCGTCCCGTCACACACTCCCGGGGTCAGACACTGAGTGAATCTCCATCCACACCGTCCCATCACACACTCCCGGGGTCAGACACAGAGTGAATCTCCCTCCGCACCGTCCCATGACACACTCCAGGGGTCAGACACAGAGTGAATCTCCCTCCACACCGTCCCATCACACACTCCCGGGGTCAGACTCAAAGTGAATCTCCCTCCGCACCGTCCCATCACACACTCCCGGGGTCAGACACAGAGTGAATCTCCCTCCACACCGTCCCATCACACACTCCCGGGGCCAGACACAGAGTGAATCTCCCTCCACACCGTCCCATCACACACCCCCGGGGTCAGACACAGTGAAGCCCCCTCCACACCATCCCATCACACACTCCCGGGATCAGACACAGAGTGAATCTCCCTCCGCACCGTCCCATCACACACTGCCGGGGTCAGACACAGAGTGAATCTCCCTCCACACCGTCCCATCACACACTCCCGGGGTCAGACACAGAGTGAATCTCCCTCCACACCGTCCCATCACACACTCCCGGGGTCAGACACAGAGTGAATCTCCCTCCACACCGTCACATCACACAGTCCCGGGGTCAGACACAGAGTGAATCTCCCTCCGCACCGTCCCATCACACACTCCAGGGGTCAGACACAGAGTGAATCTCCCTCCGTCCCATCACACACTCCCGGGGTCAGACACAGAGTGAATCTCCCTCCGCACCGTCCCATCACACACTCCAGGGGTCAGACACAGAGTGAATCTCCACTCCGTCCCATCACACAGTCCCGGGGTCAGACACAGAGTGAATCTCCCTCCGCACCGTCCCGTCACACACTCCCGGGGTCAGACACTGAGTGAATCTCCCTCCGCTCCGTCCCGTCACACACTCCTGGGGTCTACACAGAGTGAATCTCCACTCCGTCCCATCACACAGTCCCGGGGTCAGACACAGAGTGAATCTCCACTCCGTCCCATCACACAGTCCCGGGGTCAGACACAGAGTGAATCTCCCTCCGCACCGTCCCGTCACAAACTCCCGGGGTCAGACACTGAGTGAATCTCCATCCACACCGTCCCATCACACACTCCCGGGGTCAGACACAGAGTGAATCTCCCTCCGCTCCGTCTCGTCATACACTCCTGGGGTCTACACAGAGTGAATCTCCCTCCACACCGTCCCATCACACACTCCCGGGGTCAGACAGAGTGAATCTCCCTCCACACCATCCCATCACACACTTCCGGGGTCAGACACAGAGTGAATCTCCCTCCACACCGTCACATCACACAGTCCCGGGGTCAGACACAGAGTGAATCTCCCTCCTCACCGTCCCATCACACACTCCAGGGGTCAGACACAGGGTGAATCTCACTCCGTCCCATCACACACTCCCGGGGTCAGACACTGAGTGAATCTCCCTCCGCACCGTCCCGTCACACACTCCAGGGGTCAGACACAGAGTGAATCTCCACTCCGTCCCATCACACAGTCCCGGGGTCAGACACAGAGTGAATCTCCCTCCGCACCGTCCCATCACACACTCCCGGGGTCAGACACAGAGTGAATCTCCCTCTACACCGCCCCATCACACACTCCCGGGGTCAGACACAGAGTGAATCTCCCTCCACACCATCCCATCACACACTTCCGGGGTCAGACACAGAGTGAATCTCCCTCCACACCGTCCCATCACACACTCCCGGGGCCAGACACAGAGTGAATCTCCCTCCACACCGTCCCATCACACACCCCCGGGGTCAGACACAGTGAAGCCCCCTCCACACCATCCCATCACACACTCCCGGGATCAGACACAGAGTGAATCTCCCTCCACACCGTCCCATCACACACTCCCAGGGTCAGACACAGAGTGAATCTCCCTCCACACCGTCCCATCACACACTCCCGGGGTCAGACACAGAGTGAATCTCCCTCCACACCGTCACATCACACAGTCCCGGGGTCAGACACAGAGTGAATCTCCCTCCGCACCGTTCCATCACACACTCCAGGGGTCAGACACAGAGTGAATCTCCCTCCGTCCCATCACACACTCCCGGGGTCAGACACAGAGTGAATCTCCCTCCGCACCGTCCCATCACACACTCCAGGGGTCAGACACAGAGTGAATCTCCACTCCGTCCCATCACACAGTCCCGGGGTCAGACACAGAGTGAATCTCCCTCCGCACCGTCCCGTCACACACTCCCGGGGTCAGACACTGAGTGAATCTCCATCCACACCGTCCCATCACACACTCCCGGGGTCAGACACAGAGTGAATCTCCCTCCGCTCCGTCCCGTCACACACTCCTGGGGTCTACACAGAGTGAATCTCCCTCCACACCGTCCCATCACACACTCCCGGGGTCAGACAGAGTGAATCTCCCTCCACACCATCCCATCACACACTTCCGGGGTCAGACACAGAGTGAATCTCCCTCCACACACTCACATCACACAGTCCCGGGGTCAGACACAGAGTGAATCTCCCTCCGCACCGTCCCATCACACACTCCAGGGGTCAGACACAGAGTGAATCTCCCTCCGTCCCATCACACACTCCCGGGGTCAGACACAGAGTGAATCTCCCTCCGCACCGTCCCATCACACACTCCAGGGGTCAGACACAGAGTGAATCTCCACTCCGTCCCATCACACAGTCCCGGGGTTAGACACAGAGTGAATCTCCCTCCGCACCGTCCCATCACACACGCCCAGGGTCAGACACAGAGTGAATCTCCCTCTACACCGCCCCATCACACACTCCCGGGGTCAGACACAGAGTGAATCTCCCTCCACACCGTCCCATCACACCCTCCCGGGGTCAGACTCAAAGTGAATCTCCCTCCACACCGTCCCATCACACACTCCCGGGGTCAGACACAGAGTGAATCTCCCTCCACACCGTCCCATCACACACTCCCGGGGTCAGACACAGAGTGAATCACCCTCCGTACCGTCCCATCACACACTCCAGGGGTCAGACACAGGGTGAATCTCCCTCCGTCCCATCGCACACTCCCGGGGTCAGACACAGAGTGAATCTCCCTCCGCACCGTCCCATCACACACTCCAGGGGTCAGACACAGAGTGAATCTCCACTCCGTCCCATCACACAGTCCCGGGGTCACACACAGAGTGAATCTCCCTCCGCACCGTCCCATCACACACTCCCGGGGTCAGACACAGAGTGAATCTCCCTCTACACCGCCCCATCACACACTCCCGGGGTCAGACACAGAGTGAATCTCCCTCCACACAGTCCCATCACACATTCCCGGGGTCAGACTCAAAGTGAATCTCCCTCCGCACCGTCCCATCACACACTCCCGGGGTCAGACACAGAGTGAATCTCCCTCCACACCGTCCCATCACACACTCCCGGGGCCAGACACAGAGTGAATCTCCCTCCACACCATCCCATCACACACCCCCGGGGTCAGACACAGTGAAGCCCCCTCCACACCATCCCATCACACACTCCCGGGATCAGACACAGAGTGAATCTCCCTCCGCACCGTCCCATCACACAGTCCCGGGGTTAGACACAGAGTGAATCTCCCTCCACACCGTCCCATCACACACTCCCGGGGTCAGACACAGAGTGAATCTCCCTCCACACTGTACCATCACACACTCCCGGGGTCAGACACAGAGTGAATCTCCCTCCACACCGTCACATCACACAGTCCCGGGGTCAGACACAGAGTGAATCTCCCTCCGCACCGTCCCATCACACACTCCAGGGGTCAGACACAGAGTGAATCTCCCTCCGTCCCATCACACACTCCCGGGGTCAGACACAGAGTGAATCTCCCTCCGCACCGTCCCATCACACACTCCAGGGGTCAGACACAGAGTGAATCTCCACTCCGTCGCATCACACAGTCCCGGGGTCAGACACAGAGTGAATCTCCCTCCGCACCGTCCCGTCACACACTCCCGGGGTCAGACACTGAGTGAATCTCCCTCCGCTCCGTCCCGTCACACACTCCTGGGGTCTACACAGAGTGAATCTCCACTCCGTCCCATCACACAGTCCCGGGGTCAGACACAGAGTGAATCTCCACTCCGTCCCATCACACAGTCCCGGGGTCAGACACAGAGTGAATCTCCCTCCGCACCGTCCCGTCACACACTCCCGGGGTCAGACACTGAGTGAATCTCCATCCACACCGTCCCATCACACACTCCCGGGGTCAGACACAGAGTGAATCTCCCTCCGCTCCGTCTCGTCATACACTCCTGGGGTCTACACAGAGTGAATCTCCCTCCACACCATCCCATCACACACTCCCGGGGTCAGACAGAGTGAATCTCCCTCCACACCATCCCATCACACACTTCCGGGTCAGACACAGAGTGAATCTCCCTCCACACCGTCACATCACACAGTCCCGGGGTCAGACACAGAGTGAATCTCCCTCCACACCGTCCCATCACACACACCCGGGGTCAGACACAGAGTGAATCTCCCTCCGCACCGTCCCATCACACAGTCCAGGGGTCAGACACAGGGTGTATCTCCCTCCGTCCCATCACACACTCCCGGGGTCAGACACAGAGTGAATCTCCCTCCGCACCGTCCCATCACACACTCCAGGGGTCAGACACAGGGTGTATCTCCCTCCGTCCCATCACACACTCCCGGGGTCAGACACAGAGTGAATCTCCCTCCGCACCGTCCCATCACACACTCCAGGGGTCAGACACAGAGTGAATCTCCACTCCGTCCCATCACACAGTCCCGGGGTCAGACACAGAGTGAATCTCCCTCCGCACCGTCCCATCACACACTCCCGGGGTCAGACACAGAGTGAATCTCCCTCTACACCGCCCCATCACACACTCCCGGGGTCAGACACAGAGTGAATCTCCCTCCACACCGTCCCATCACACACTCCCGGGGTCAGACTCAAAGTGAATCTCCCTCCGCACCGTCCCATCACACACTCCCGGGGTCAGACACAGAGTGAATCTCCCTCCACACCGTCCCATCACACACTGCCGGGGTCAGACACAGAGTGAATCTCCCTCCACACCGTCCCATCACACACTCCCGGGGTCAGACACAGAGTGAATCTCCCTCCACACCGTCCCATCACACACTCCCGGGGTCAGACACAGAGTGAATCTCCCTCCACACCGTCACATCACACAGTCCCGGGGTCAGACACAGAGTGAATCTCCCTCCGCACCGTCCCATCACACACTCCAGGGGTCAGACACAGAGTGAATCTCCCTCCGTCCCATCACACACTCCCGGGGTCAGACACAGAGTGAATCTCCCTCCGCACCGTCCCATCACACACTCCAGGGGTCAGACACAGAGTGAATCTCCACTCCGTCCCATCACACAGTCCCGGGGTCAGACACAGAGTGAATCTCCCTCCGCACCGTCCCGTCACACACTCCCGGGGTCAGACACTGAGTGAATCTCCCTCCGCTCCGTCCCGTCACACACTCCTGGGGTCTACACAGAGTGAATCTCCCTCTACACCGTCCCATCACACACTCCCGGGGTCAGACAGAGTGAATCTCCCTCCACACCATCCCATCACACACTTCCGCGGTCAGACACAGAGTGAATCTCCCTCCACACCGTCACATCACACAGTCCCGGGGTCAGACCCAGAGTGAATCTCCCTCCGCACCGTCCCATCACACACTCCAGGGGTCAGACACAGAGTGAATCTCCCTCCGTCCCATCACACACTCCCGGGGTCAGACACAGAATGAATCTCCCTCCGCACCGTCCCATCACACACTCCAGGGGTCAGACACAGAGTGAATCTCCACTCCGTCCCATCACACAGTCCCGGGGTCAGACACAGAGTGAATCTCCCTCCGCACCGTCCCGTCACACACTCCCGGGGTCAGACACTGAGTGAATCTCCATCCACACCGTCCCATCACACACTCCCGGGGTCAGACACAGAGTGAATCTCCCTCCGCTCCGTCTCGTCATACACTCCTGGGGTCTACACAGAGTGAATCTCCCTCCACACCGTCCCATCACACACTCCCGGGGTCAGACAGATTGAATCTCCCTCCACACCATCCCATCACACACTTCCGGGGTCAGACACAGAGTGAATCTCCCTCCACACCGTCACATCACACAGTCCCGGGGTCAGACACAGAGTGAATCTCCCTCCGCACCGTCCCATCACACACTCCAGGGGTCAGACACAGGGTGAATCTCCCTCCGTCCCATCACACACTCCCGGGGTCAGACACAGAGTGAATCTCCCTCCGCACCGTCCCATCACACACTCCAGGGGTCAGACACAGAGTGAATCTCCACTCCGTCCCATCACACAGTCCCGGGGTCACACACAGAGTGAATCTCCCTCCGCACCGTCCCATCACACACTCCCGGGGTCAGACACAGAGTGAATCTCCCTCTACACCGCCCCATCACACACTCCCGGGGTCAGACACAGAGTGAATCTCCCTCCACACCGTCCCATCACACATTCCCGGGGTCAGACTCAAAGTGAATCTCCCTCCGCACAGTCCCATCACACACTCCCGGGGTCAGACACAGAGTGAATCTCCCTCCACACCGTCCCATCACACACTCCCGGGGCCAGACACAGAGTGAATCTCCCTCCACACCGTCCCATCACACACCCCCGGGGTCAGACACAGTGAAGCCCCCTCCACACCATCCCATCACACACTCCCGGGATCAGACACAGAGTGAATCTCCCTCCGCACCGTCCCATCACACACTGCCGGGGTCAGACACAGAGTGAATCTCCCTCCACACCGTCCCATCACACACTCCCGGGGTCAGACACAGAGTGAATCTCCCTCCACACTGTCCCATCACACACTCCCGGGGTCAGACACAGAGTGAATCTCCCTCCACACCGTCACATCACACAGTCCCGGGGTCAGACACAGAGTGAATCTCCCTCCGCACCGTCCCATCACACACTCCAGGGGTCAGACACAGAGTGAATCTCCCTCCGTCCCATCACACACTCCCGGGGTCAGACACAGAGTGAATCTCCCTCCGCACCGTCCCATCACACACTCCAGGGGTCAGACACAGAGTGAATCTCCACTCCGTCCCATCACACACTCCCGGGGTCAGACACAGAGTGAATCTCCCTCCGCTCCGTCTCGTCATACACTCCTGGGGTCTACACAGAGTGAATCTCCCTCCACACCGTCCCATCACACACTCCCGGGGTCAGACAGAGTGAATCTCCCTCCACACCATCCCATCACACACTCCCGGGGTCAGACACAGAGTGAATCTCCCTCCACACCGTCACATCACACAGTCCCGGGGTCAGACACAGAGTGAATCTCCCTCCGCACCGTCCCATCACACACTCCAGGGGTCAGACACAGAGTGAATCTCCCTCCGTCCCATCACACACTCCCGGGGTCAGACACAGAGTGAATCTCCCTCCGCACCGTCCCATCACACACTCCAGGGGTCAGACACAGAGTGAATCTCCACTCCGTCCCATCACACAGTCCCGGGGTCAGACACAGAGTGAATCTCCCTCCGCACCGTCCCGTCACACACTCCCGGGGTCAGACACTGAGTGAATCTCCCTCCGCTCCGTCCCGTCACACACTCCTGGGGTCTACACAGAGTGAATCTCCCTCTACACCGTCCCATCACACACTCCCGGGGTCAGACAGAGTGAATCTCCCTCCACACCATCCCATCACACACTTCCGCGGTCAGACACAGAGTGAATCTCCCTCCACACCGTCACATCACACAGTCCCGGGGTCAGACCCAGAGTGAATCTCCCTCCGCACCGTCCCATCACACACTCCAGGGGTCAGACACAGAGTGAATCTCCCTCCGTCCCATCACACACTCCCGGGGTCAGACACAGAATGAATCTCCCTCCGCACCGTCCCATCACACACTCCAGGGGTCAGACACAGAGTGAATCTCCACTCCGTCCCATCACACAGTCCCGGGGTCAGACACAGAGTGAATCTCCCTCCGCACCGTCCCGTCACACACTCCCGGGGTCAGACACTGAGTGAATCTCCATCCACACCGTCCCATCACACACTCCCGGGGTCAGACACAGAGTGAATCTCCCTCCGCTCCGTCTCGTCATACACTCCTGGGGTCTACACAGAGTGAATCTCCCTCCACACCGTCCCATCACACACTCCCGGGGTCAGACAGATTGAATCTCCCTCCACACCATCCCATCACACACTTCCGGGGTCAGACACAGAGTGAATCTCCCTCCACACCGTCACATCACACAGTCCCGGGGTCAGACACAGAGTGAATCTCCCTCCGCACCGTCCCATCACACACTCCAGGGGTCAGACACAGGGTGAATCTCCCTCCGTCCCATCACACACTCCCGGGGTCAGACACAGAGTGAATCTCCCTCCGCACCGTCCCATCACACACTCCAGGGGTCAGACACAGAGTGAATCTCCACTCCGTCCCATCACACAGTCCCGGGGTCACACACAGAGTGAATCTCCCTCCGCACCGTCCCATCACAGACTCCCGGGGTCAGACACAGAGTGAATCTCCCTCTACACCGCCCCATCACACACTCCCGGGGTCAGACACAGAGTGAATCTCCCTCCACACCGTCCCATCACACATTCCCGGGGTCAGACTCAAAGTGAATCTCCCTCCGCACAGTCCCATCACACACTCCCGGGGTCAGACACAGAGTGAATCTCCCTCCACACCGTCCCATCACACACTCCCGGGGCCAGACACAGAGTGAATCTCCCTCCACACCGTCCCATCACACACCCCCGGGGTCAGACACAGTGAAGCCCCCTCCACACCATCCCATCACACACTCCCGGGATCAGACACAGAGTGAATCTCCCTCCGCACCGTCCCATCACACACTGCCGGGGTCAGACACAGAGTGAATCTCCCTCCACACCGTCCCATCACACACTCCCGGGGTCAGACACAGAGTGAATCTCCCTCCACACTGTCCCATCACACACTCCCGGGGTCAGACACAGAGTGAATCTCCCTCCACACCGTCACATCACACAGTCCCGGGGTCAGACACAGAGTGAATCTCCCTCCGCACCGTCCCATCACACACTCCAGGGGTCAGACACAGAGTGAATCTCCCTCCGTCCCATCACACACTCCCGGGGTCAGACACAGAGTGAATCTCCCTCCGCACCGTCCCATCACACACTCCAGGGGTCAGACACAGAGTGAATCTCCACTCCGTCCCATCACACACTCCCGGGGTCAGACACAGAGTGAATCTCCCTCCGCTCCGTCTCGTCATACACTCCTGGGGTCTACACAGAGTGAATCTCCCTCCACACCGTCCCATCACACACTCCCGGGGTCAGACAGAGTGAATCTCCCTCCACACCATCCCATCACACACTTCCGGGGTCAGACACAGAGTGAATCTCCCTCCACACAGTCCCATCACACATTCCCGGGGTCAGACTCAAAGTGAATCTCCCTCCGCACCGTCCCATCACACACTCCCGGGGTCAGACACAGAGTGAATCTCCCTCCACACCGTCCCATCACACACTCCCGGGGCCAGACACAGAGTGAATCTCCCTCCACACCGTCCCATCACACACCCCCGGGGTCAGACACAGTGAAGCCCCCTCCACACCATCCCATCACACACTCCCGGGATCAGACACAGAGTGAATCTCCCTCCGCACCGTCCCATCACACAGTCCCGGGGTTAGACACAGAGTGAATCTCCCTCCACACCGTCCCATCACACACTCCCGGGGTCAGACACAGAGTGAATCTCCCTCCACACTGTACCATCACACACTCCCGGGGTCAGACACAGAGTGAATCTCCCTCCACACCGTCACATCACACAGTCCCGGGGTCAGACACAGAGTGAATCTCCCTCCGCACCGTCCCATCACACACTCCAGGGGTCAGACACAGAGTGAATCTCCCTCCGTCCCATCACACACTCCCGGGGTCAGACACAGAGTGAATCTCCCTCCGCACCGTCCCATCACACACTCCAGGGGTCAGACACAGAGTGAATCTCCACTCCGTCCCATCACACAGTCCCGGGGTCAGACACAGAGTGAATCTCCCTCCGCACCGTCCCGTCACACACTCCCGGGGTCAGACACTGAGTGAATCTCCCTCCGCTCCGTCCCGTCACACACTCCTGGGGTCTACACAGAGTGAATCTCCACTCCGTCCCATCACACAGTCCCGGGGTCAGACACAGAGTGAATCTCCACTCCGTCCCATCACACAGTCCCGGGGTCAGACACAGAGTGAATCTCCCTCCGCACCGTCCCGTCACACACTCCCGGGGTCAGACACTGAGTGAATCTCCATCCACACCGTCCCATCACACACTCCCGGGGTCAGACACAGAGTGAATCTCCCTCCGCTCCGTCTCGTCATACACTCCTGGGGTCTACACAGAGTGAATCTCCCTCCACACCATCCCATCACACACTCCCGGGGTCAGACAGAGTGAATCTCTCTCCACACCATCCCATCACACACTTCCGGGTCAGACACAGAGTGAATCTCCCTCCACACCGTCACATCACACAGTCCCGGGGTCAGACACAGAGTGAATCTCCCTCCACACCGTCCCATCACACACACCCGGGGTCAGACACAGAGTGAATCTCCCTCCGCACCGTCCCATCACACAGTCCAGGGGTCAGACACAGGGTGTATCTCCCTCCGTCCCATCACACACTCCCGGGGTCAGACACAGAGTGAATCTCCCTCCGCACCGTCCCATCACACACTCCAGGGGTCAGACACAGGGTGTATCTCCCTCCGTCCCATCACACACTCCCGGGGTCAGACACAGAGTGAATCTCCCTCCGCACCGTCCCATCACACACTCCAGGGGTCAGACACAGAGTGAATCTCCACTCCGTCCCATCACACAGTCCCGGGGTCAGACACAGAGTGAATCTCCCTCCGCACCGTCCCATCACACACTCCCGGGGTCAGACACAGAGTGAATCTCCCTCTACACCGCCCCATCACACACTCCCGGGGTCAGACACAGAGTGAATCTCCCTCCACACCGTCCCATCACACACTCCCGGGGTCAGACTCAAAGTGAATCTCCCTCCGCACCGTCCCATCACACACTCCCGGGGTCAGACACAGAGTGAATCTCCCTCCACACCGTCCCATCACACACTGCCGGGGTCAGACACAGAGTGAATCTCCCTCCACACCGTCCCATCACACACCCCCGGGGTCAGACACAGTGAAGCCCCCTCCACACCATCCCATCACACACTCCCGGGATCAGACACAGAGTGAATCTCCCTCCGCACCGTCCCATCACACACTGCCGGGGTCAGACACAGAGTGAATCTCCCTCCACACCGTCCCATCACACACTCCCGGGGTCAGACACAGAGTGAATCTCCCTCCACACTGTCCCATCACACACTCCCGGGGTCAGACACAGAGTGAATCTCCCTCCACACCGTCACATCACACAGTCCCGGGGTCAGACACAGAGTGAATCTCCCTCCGCACCGTCCCATCACACACTCCAGGGGTCAGACACAGAGTGAATCTCCCTCCGTCCCATCACACACTCCCGGGGTCAGACACAGAGTGAATCTCCCTCCGCACCGTCCCATCACACACTCCAGGGGTCAGACACAGAGTGAATCTCCACTCCGTCCCATCACACACTCCCGGGGTCAGACACAGAGTGAATCTCTCTCCGCTCCGTCTCGTCATACACTCCTGGGGTCTACACAGAGTGAATCTCCCTCCACACCGTCCCATCACACACTCCCGGGGTCAGACAGAGTGAATCTCCCTCCACACCATCCCATCACACACTTCCGGGGTCAGACACAGAGTGAATCTCCCTCCACACAGTCCCATCACACATTCCCGGGGTCAGACTCAAAGTGAATCTCCCTCCGCACCGTCCCATCACACACTCCCGGGGTCAGACACAGAGTGAATCTCCCTCCACACCGTCCCATCACACACTCCCGGGGCCAGACACAGAGTGAATCTCCCTCCACACCGTCCCATCACACACCCCCGGGGTCAGACACAGTGAAGCCCCCTCCACACCATCCCATCACACACTCCCGGGATCAGACACAGAGTGAATCTCCCTCCGCACCGTCCCATCACACAGTCCCGGGGTTAGACACAGAGTGAATCTCCCTCCACACCGTCCCATCACACACTCCCGGGGTCAGACACAGAGTGAATCTCCCTCCACACTGTACCATCACACACTCCCGGGGTCAGACACAGAGTGAATCTCCCTCCACACCGTCACATCACACAGTCCCGGGGTCAGACACAGAGTGAATCTCCCTCCGCACCGTCCCATCACACACTCCAGGGGTCAGACACAGAGTGAATCTCCCTCCGTCCCATCACACACTCCCGGGGTCAGACACAGAGTGAATCTCCCTCCGCACCGTCCCATCACACACTCCAGGGGTCAGACACAGAGTGAATCTCCACTCCGTCCCATCACACAGTCCCGGGGTCAGACACAGAGTGAATCTCCCTCCGCACCGTCCCGTCACACACTCCCGGGGTCAGACACTGAGTGAATCTCCCTCCGCTCCGTCCCGTCACACACTCCTGGGGTCTACACAGAGTGAATCTCCACTCCGTCCCATCACACAGTCCCGGGGTCAGACACAGAGTGAATCTCCACTCCGTCCCATCACACAGTCCCGGGGTCAGACACAGAGTGAATCTCCCTCCGCACCGTCCCGTCACACACTCCCGGGGTCAGACACTGAGTGAATCTCCATCCACACCGTCCCATCACACACTCCCGGGGTCAGACACAGAGTGAATCTCCCTCCGCTCCGTCTCGTCATACACTCCTGGGGTCTACACAGAGTGAATCTCCCTCCACACCATCCCATCACACACTCCCGGGGTCAGACAGAGTGAATCTCCCTCCACACCATCCCATCACACACTTCCGGGTCAGACACAGAGTGAATCTCCCTCCACACCGTCACATCACACAGTCCCGGGGTCAGACACAGAGTGAATCTCCCTCCACACCGTCCCATCACACACACCCGGGGTCAGACACAGAGTGAATCTCCCTCCGCACCGTCCCATCACACAGTCCAGGGGTCAGACACAGGGTGTATCTCCCTCCGTCCCATCACACACTCCCGGGGTCAGACACAGAGTGAATCTCCCTCCGCACCGTCC